>NW_027273140.1:0-32343 GCF_040938485.1 Diadema antillarum
TGTTTTGAACATCGTTTCAGCATAATAAGGAGTAGGTACACACAATCAATAGGATTTACATAAATATTGAACTGATATATCATGTTTATTGACATACCTACCACTTGATTACAAATATTTTGGTCTTTATGTGAATTCAGTTATCTACTCAAGATCACACTATGATCCATGGTCTCTTTTCTGGGTCAACTATAATCTTTAAAAGGTTCCATTTTCTTTTCTGTTTTCTCTTTTATTTGAGGGGGTGGGGTGGGGGGGGGGGGGGGGGGAGGAGGGGGTAGAGAGTGGCATGATTGTAAAATTAAGTGTAATGACAATGATTACAATACATGCCTCACATCATTTTGTACCAAAATGACCAGAACTTGAGTTTTTGATGTCTTCTCACAGAAGTGTAAATCATTATGCCATACATGTATCAACACTGCAGAGAATGCTGCCACATAAGAAACCTTACTAAACAAATGAATTTATCAATACTATTTGCTCCTCATCAGCAATATGTACAATACAGAGATACATGTGTATGACTCACTACTCAAATGTAAAGTAGCTACGTTGCTGGATGATTACGTGTTTGCACATATAAAAAGATATCAGTAAACAGCATTTACGAGGAACTGAAAACCTGCAAACAGATTATCAATCAACACTCAAAAGCTATGCAGAATCATCAAGTCTTGGAGAGGTACCTTTGTTTGAGAAGGAAAAAAACAACAAATACAATGGCAAATATATGGCAATGCAGTGGCTAATCCAGAGGGGGATGCACCAGGTGCGCGCCCCCTCTTTATTTTTTGTTGACGCAAAAGAAACTAGAAATATCACTTAAGGTGATTAATACCCCCGCCCCGTGACAACAGTCTTACCCAAGGAATGATCTTTCCTCGATCTTCTGCCATTTAAATGCCGTTACCATGGCAACGCAGCTTCTGACACGTCCGAAAAATATGTCTTGCACATCTTCCCACCAAGACTATTGTGTGTGCCACATTTCATAAGCTTTTGTCAAAAACTGAGGAAGTAGTTCAATCCACAAGATCTTTCCTTGATCTTCCGCCATTAATATGCCGTTACCATGGCAACGCAGCTTCCGACACGTCCAAAAAATATGTCTTGCACATCTTCCCACCAAGACCAATGTGTGTGCCACATTTCATGAGCTGCAGTCGAATACAGAGGAAGTAGTTCAATCCGCAAGATCTTTCCTTGATCTTCTGCCATTTCTATGCCGTTACCATGGCAACGCAGCTTCCGACACGTCCGAAAAATATGTCTTCCACATCTTCCCACCAAGATCAAGGTGTGTGCCACATTTCATAAGCTTTGGTCAAAAAACTGAGGAAGTAGTTAAATCCGCAAGATCTTTCCTTGAACTTCCGCCATTAATATGCCGTTACCATGGCAACGTACTTTCGGGTACTGTCAAAAAATGCGTCTTGCACATCTACAACCAAAGGCACACATCTGTACCAAGTTTCATGGAAATTGGGCAAAAACTGAGGAAGTAGTTTGCAACACAAAATTTTCCATCATTTTGGCTCATAATATGTGAGCTGTTACCATGGCAACATACTTTTTGTCACTGTCAAGAAATGTGTCATGCTGACCTATATCCTAAGACAAACATTCAATATGAATTCCATGAGAATTGGAAGAACACTGATGAAGCAGTTTTGCCATGAAGCATTTTGCCCTATATTTTACCAATAACATGCCGTTACCATGGCAACGCACTTTTTGCCACTGCGGAAATATGTGTCTTGCACATTAACATATTCAGATGAACATCTGTACCTAATTTCATAAAAATTGATCAAAAACTGTGGGAGGAGTTCGCGACGCAAGATTTGTACCCATTTTTGCCCATAATATGCCGTTACCATGGCAACGTACTTTTGGGTACTGTCAAAAAATATGTCTTGCACATCTACAACCCAAGGCACACATCTGTGCCAAGTTTTATGGGAATCGGTTGAAAACTGAGGAAGTAGTTCGCGACGCAAGATTTGCAACGGTCCGACCGCCCGACCGCCCGCCCGACCGCCCGCCCGACCGCCCGACCGACCGCCCGACCGCCCGACCGCCCGACCGTCCGCTGATTCCTATATACCCCCTTCAAACTTCGTTTGGCGGGGGTATAAAAAAAAAAAAATGGGGGTGCATCCCCTTTAATTTTGTAACGGCGCCTCCCCTTTGTGGAACTCCTATATCCGCCCCTGCTATGTATATCTATGCATTGACCGAACAGAGTTGATATATATGCCAGTAAGTGAGTATCCCCATGGAGCCTTGATCGTTTGTTCTTCATGAGATCTTGGGGCAATGTTCGCAGTAGTTTAGCGGAAAGAGATAGCTATTTGTGTTTGTTTTCAAGTGCCTAGATGTACTCTATCACTTAGTTAAATGATGCTTTACAGTCCGATTGCTGTACAAAGTATGTCAGGGTACTACAGAGTGCTATGGAAAGTATGCCACTAAAAGCATACAAAATGCATGATTATTTGAAAGGTGTGTGTTATTGTTCTCTTCCATATTTATCTGCAAGTTTGGAGGCAGCATCAATATATAAATCATGTCTTTAATAATCCTGAAATCTCACACCACATGTGTTATGTCATGTGATGAAGACTTGAGAAAAAAAAAAAAAATTCTTACCAAAAATATTTTCCTCTGCAAGCATTGAAATCTTCTTCATTTAAAGTTCAAATGAGAAAGTATTTGTTTTTTCCTAATCCACCGTCTGAGCCACCCTACTGAGTGAACATCTTGTCTTGCTGGCAATTACTTTGAGTGGGGGGAAAGAAATGAACCACTTAACGTGACGTACGGCTGTCGCTATGACGATTCATTAGCAGAGAGAAAAACAAGGGCTTTTCACTGCATCAACACACAAGACGTATCCATGACTCTTGGGTGTGTTGCAATCTAGTATAGCAGCAATAATCATTGTATGTTAAAGGGTTCCTTCAGTGGTAGGTCCTTAGTGCTGGCTGCATCTATTGTAGTCAAATCTAATCCCTTTTGATTTAGATACCAGTAATAGTTATAAAAGGAAATTGACTCAAATCCTACCTCGCGGTCCAACAGTGATAAGCAAAATGCAGGAAAATCACACCCTGGCAAAAATAACAACTTCTACAGTATATCAAATCTTATTTCATATATTATTTGAATCATATTCACTGATCATATTTCTATTTAAAGGACAAGTTCACCTTCATAAACATAAGGATTGAGAGAATGCAACAATATTAGTAGAACACATCAGTGAAAGTTTGAGGAAAATTGGACAATCGATGCAAAAGTTATGAATTTTTAAAATTTTTGTGTTGGAACCGCTGGATGAGGAGACTACTACAGCTTGTGAGTCATATGCGTACAACAGTATAAAGAAAATGTAAAAGAAAATTCAACATATTTTCACTTTTTTTCGCATAATAAAAGAGCTCTCAACTTGCCTCTTTCTAAAGGCAGGGGGAATAATATTACTCTTAACATTTGTCGGTAACGAGTCAGGGGAATGTGTACTTTTTTCAAAAGATGGCATTTTGTGAAATTCTCTTTATATTTTCCTTATATTGTTGTACGCATGTGACATCTAAGTTATTCATACACTGCAGTAGTCTTCTCATCCAGCGGTTACTGCACAAAAACTTCAAAAATTCATAACTTTTGAACGGATTGTCTGATTTTCCTCAAACTTTCAATGTGTTCTACTAATATTGCTACATTCTCTCAATCCTTATGTTTATGAAGGTGAACTTGTCCTTTAATAACACTTGGCATTGTTTTTTTCTCTTTAGCCATTCCTCAAACTTTCCTTAGGTATGGAATGCCACTGCTGCCCTGCTCCTATTCCAATATATATGTTTCCCCTCTTTCTGTCCTCCTTCTCCTCCTCCTCCTCCTCCCCCAAATTACTAACCTTGTGTTCGGTGAGGGCCACAAAGTCACAGAGCTCGTCTTCATTGAGGCCGCGCATGACCACGCAGTTCAACTTTACCGGGTCGTAACCGAGGTCCAGCGCTGCCTCTATTCCTTGCATCACGAGGTGCCAACCTAGGGAAGAAAGAGAGGATGAGGAGGGGAAGGAGGAGGACAAATTATTGATTTTGATGTAAGGACCAATCAGCTTCTTCTGTAATGAAATCAACACAAGTTGCTTCTCTGTCAGAGAAATGAGAGATTCAATCCCACACTGCAATTTTCATTTTGGAAAATTCACACATCCACATCACGCAATCCACAGAAAACAATAAGCACTGGCCTGATTGTATTGAATGGTACAGCCCATCCCATGTGGCATGACACATACTATCTTACGCTTTTTTATTGGCTAGAATGCTTTCTTCTTTGATAGGAAACATAGAAGAAATAGTAGAACCAGCATTCTTTATTGCTACAATTATTGAGTCAGTTTGCATGTTGTGACCTAGTTTTGAATCAATTGTCCAGAGGGTCAGCTTTAAATTGAATTCCTATTTCTGCTCAAGACTGCTCCTCTCAATCCACTTTATTGCCCTGTGGCCTCATATCATATAAATTTATATATCAGTACTCAAATTATGCTTTCACCCAAATACCCTATATCATTCATTAGGGCAATTTTCATTGCCCCCCCCCCCCCCAAAAAAAAATAAATAAATAAATTGTGACATGAGGCTTGCATAGTTATACACTGCGTGTCCTGGTTACTATGAAAACTGTAGATTCTAAAATAAAGATCACAGTTTCTGGAAAAACTCTGCATTCCTGGTTTACTAATCCAGCAAGGGCTTTAAAGAAAAAGTGGATAGAATATTAACACAAGCAGCTGCGGAAGTTTACTGCTTTGGGTGTCAAATTCTAATTACACAACACCTTGCAAAGTTTTGCGTAAAGCTAGACACTTCGAATTCTGATTTGAAAGTTTTCGTGCGAAGTTCCCTGTGGAATCTGGTAAAGTTGCTAGGCAAACCTTTACCCTCATTTCGAGAGTTTTCAAGCCTAACAAGAATGACTCTATTGATGAACCGACATCATAATGGACCTCACGTGGAAAGACATCAACAACATCATCCCCCTCCCCAGTGAATAAACACCCAGGTAATCACTCTGTATTAGATTGGAGGAACATCTGTGCAGATGACGGCACGAGTAAGTGCTGGAGATGATTTTGCCCTTTTCTCCCAGGGTAGCAGACAACATTTGATATGGCGGGAACGGAATCCATACAGGATGAACGGGCTACACCTCGAGCAGGCAGGGTTGGACGAGTAATATTTGAACTATCTCAACAATTTGGTGTGGCACAGATACCCTCTGGGATGTGCTGCAAGGGAAGGTTGTCATGCCAAATCCTGCTCCACCAGAAATATTGCCTGGCGCGCCCTAGTAGTCACAAAGAGCACACCATGGCCAGAACGCTTGCATACCTCATGTGGGGACCGACTCCCTTGGTGCTTTTTCTCAGCACCACTACAATGTGTGACATTGATACAGTAGACAACTAGAAATGTCGCCATGGCAACTGGTATGCCTCTGCCACATTGCATTATTTTCCTAATACATTGTAGGTGTACAGTACATATTGCCGATGTAGGACAACAATTTCACATGACTGGCAAATGATACAGAATACCTGGTAATCATACACCAATTTTCATGACATTAATTTGAGTCACTTTCAAAATATGAAAAACAGGTGAAACTTTAGCATAAGAAACTTTTGCATATTTCACTTGACTTTTGACCTCATGGCCCAACACGTTCTGACAAAATCACGGTGCGGTAGGTGCGGTAATTCACAGGTGTATACCAAGTCTAACTACACTATTTACAAAGTTCTGTATATCACCATCGCATTCAGCCATTTCCAGGGAATGGAGAAAAAAGTGTAATTTCAGCAGAAAAGAGTACATAATTTTAGTATTTCAACCAGACCTTTGGCCCTTGATCATTGACCTCATGACCCAAAACTTCCAAAGAGAATCAATAGTACATTGAGGGTCTATGTACTAGGTTTCATAAAGAGACAATGTACCTTAGGCCATTTCTGAGATATGAAGAAGAAAAGTTGAATTTGGGCATTTTTACTTGATCTTTGACCTTATGGCCAAAAGAGTTTTCCCAGAGAATCTGAATTCAATAATACAGATCTTAAGTAACGTCGTCCATAAAACTGATTATGGAAGGACAGACAACTCAAAAACATAATGCCTCCAGTGACTCTTTGTGGCAGAGGCATAAAAACACTAGAATAAGCGACACAAATTCATATCAAATGGTCTACATGAATACTGACTGATGATGATTGTGGTCAAAATGCAATCATTTGACTATTGCAGAGAGGATCTAAATCTGTCATATCGTAAAGCAGTAACGTCACATCAGGTAATATAATTTAAGACTTTGACTGGCTGCTGATGGCACTATAATAAAAATTATGAGTATCTAAAATGACCATTATTATGATATACCAGTCACAAACACAATTGCCTTGTCTATACAGTAGCAGTAATACAATGTACTGTATACGCTATAATTTTCGCGTACATAAATTTTCGCGAATTGCCGCTGTCACACATTTTCGCGAGTGGTTAAATTCGCGATTGGGGGACCAGAGAAAATATGAAGTGGCAAAGAAAGTGTGAATTTTCAACTTACTAGCAAATAAGAATGATACTAGTTATACACTACACGAAAAAAATTTACCAAACTCTGCGAACTAATAAGTTAGAATTCAACATTTTTGAAGTGGTTAAGTCCATCGCGCTAGATTTCTGACGAGTGGTCCCCTTGCGATAATGGATTGGCTCTCTGCAGCATTCATAAGTACCCTCGACATGGACGTGCTAATGTACGTAAACAAGCTTAGCCAGTATGGTCTGTTCGATAAGCCGTGACATGGTATACTAGTACTGAAATGTTCGTATCATCAAGGCAAGGGATTCATTTTGGAAGGTAATATTTTTGCGTGTTGTTAATTTCGCGAATAGCTCCCGACTCGCGAAATTTGCGAAAATAAAACCCCCACGAAATATATAGCGTATACAGTAACACTTGACAGCGCCTTGAGTGTTATATTTTCTCCTCGAGGCAATATTTTCCCTAGGCACTGTGCGCTTCAGGGCAAATATCTTCTCTTGGGAAAAATATTGCTCCCAGTCGATGTCAAGAGCTGTATTACACCTCTAGAAGGGCAATATCTGTGTTATATTCCATGCAAGTGTTTACCGCTATATTTTCCCTTTGTCATAATTTTCATCACATCCAGCTGCGGTTGAACACATTACCGTATGCACCAAATATTTTCCTATATATGATATTCATGGAGTCAGGAGTTGGAAGGACGATTTTATGAGTAGCTGAATAAGTAATCAAGTCAATGGAACAAGATATCAGTATCACTTCCATTCAGAGAAAAACTAGTGACTTCCTACTTTACTATTACGTCCTACAGTGTATGAACTGTATTTCTGTCAATAGAGGCAATTTCACTTTTGTGAATTGTTTATTTTGTAAATATCGGTCGACTCATGGAAAATTAAAATCCCACAAAACATATAACCTATGAATGGATATGAATAAGGTCTTTAACCTGTCTATAAATGAAACCAGGATTTTTTTGATTTTTTTTTAAAAATGTCTGGTCAAGTAGGGACCTGCCAGCCCTACATCTTGCAATGCTAATTAATAATCAAACGTAAAATGAAAAGTGGTGCACTTTGTTCTTCAATCAAATCCACAGGCACGGATCACACTCACTTTATCACACATCAGTCAGATGATTACCATTCATTCATTACTGGACCAAAATTAACCCTTTTCATTCATCCTAAAAACCCATTTATCTAATAACCTACAGACACACTTTTATTACAAGATGAAACACAAGAAGACATTAAACAAGGACAAAAGTCAATAATCCCCCACCCCCCCCCAAAAAAAAATGGCCACCAACAGTAACAGTAGCCAGGCACTCTGTGGACATTTCATCCTACCCCACCCCCCCCCCCCCCATACACACACATGCACCGATCATTCCACATGTCATTTCGGGTAATGGGACGCGATATAATGACTGGTGAAGCGACCTAGCCTGCGGCGCTCATTTCACGTGTCCCACGACAACTTGTGATGATCGCGCAAATTTGCACAGCCGCACTCATCAATATGCAGGGAGGAAATTGGAAATGCTGCGTGACAAGTGCCAGAGAGGAAAATGACATCTCGGAAGAACTTATTTTTGTTACACACTTTGAAACATTAATGGACTTCTCCAGGGTCTACTCATGACCCAATATTTCCTCCCTGCGGGCGCATGATTGACCAAGTTTTCTCGGCTTGCATAAAAGTACGACTCATCGTACAGTATCTGCCCCCATTACATTCCTGAATGTGATATCAACGCAGAATGGAAATGGAGAAAGTGAATCTTGTATGGCTCCTTTCTCATCACATAATGAACCATCATATTTTCCCCCTTCATAAAATAGAGCCATCAATCATCCATGGTCTTTTTCTAATGAAACATTGGGGTATGTAGATATGAAACTAGATATGTAAATCTTTATATATAATGCAGGTTGACAAATTAGTATTCTTCGAAGCACTTCTCGACTGTACAATGCAATTTGAAATATTGAAAATAATGATGCTTGAAATTGACAGCAACATACCAGGTACTCGTGTAGGACTATTAAGCAAAGTCAGCTGTCGCAAGAGCCATTTTGCCCAACAATGCATTTTGCCACAAGTTGAACTCTAGGGTCAATGGAGTAGTTTAAAAAACATGACATTTTCTCTCTTCAAACAAATAAAAGTCTGTTTTTTCCTAGCAAAACAATTGAATAATTTTTTATATACAATTTTTTAATGCAATCTATCCATCTTTGTTTGTTTGTTTGTTTGTTTGTTTGTTTGTTTGTTTGTTTGTTTGTTGTTGTTTTTTGGACAGGGAAATACAATGGTGCAACATTTTAAGCTAAATGCATACTATAATTTTGAGAACAGACCCTCAATCACAAAATAAAAATGAGATAAAATTTGACAAAAATGAAAACAAAAATTTGCTCAGCAAGCACTATCCACAGTAAGCACTCTAGAGTTGCACAATTACAGTGACTATTCCTTGTTGCAGAGCCCTGATGCCATCGTGATCATACTTGTACTTTTTTTTTCCTAAGAGATTTGATATATTACAAACAATATATTTTAACAAAACAATTTGTCAAAGTCAAAACTTTCTTCTGATCATCTTGGCAATTATCATGATGATGAAAAGACCATATAGCACAAAATTGACAACTCGCTAAAATGTCTGATCAACTACCTGCAAAAATATTTGTACTCTACATTAAAAGACCTGCAGGTCGTTCATTCTTGTTCTTTGTATGCCAATGTTCACTGTCAATGTTCATAAAACCAACACTTTGGAGGTGTCCTTTGCATTTACTTCAAGCTTCCTAGATAATCATCTCATAAATATGATTTTAAATCCCTATGTGTTTACCCCCACCTCATAAAAAAGAAGAAGAACATGAAATGAATCAAGACATTTGGCAGAAGTGAATCACAAAGTTTTCACACCTATAATTTGGTGAGGGTTATCGAAAGGCAAAGACAGATCTACAATTGTATGCAGAGTTCCTTTACTTCAAAGCTTAAGTTTACTTAGAGTTGTAACTATCCTCTTACCACACTGAAAGGGATTTCAATGTAAATTCCAGTTTATGTTCATTTAATTGCGAGCTGAAACGATACACTTTATCTTTGGCAATAAATGTGTTTATCCACTCAAAAGCTGAATAAGCGGAATATAACCATAAATCGTCTACAAACTTGTAACATTTATTTACATAGCCTGTACATATTTGTCTACATGGCATGAACAATACATCAACTTTATGAATTAGATAGATATCTCTTTCATATCTACAATGTATGCTTTCGCAAATTTATGTGACATTACACATTCTCATCACACTGTTCTCCTTACAGTTTTTTAATATTGACTAATCTCCTAAATTTCAACATCTGCTCATGTGCCAAGGTCAACATCATTGAGTCAAACTTGGGTCAAATTTAATGACTTTGACTAAGTGCTGTCTCTGCGGAAGGTTCACAAAGTTGCACTCATGCAATGTTTGACATTGTTCACTTTCAATAACATCCGTGCATGCGGTCCAGTCTAAACGACTGAGCAAAACAGATGTTTCTCAGCTGCTTTTAAAACAGTCCAACAAAGTTGTATACGAGTAAGACCTATGTGGAGTTAAGGCATCACTTCACATACTGATGTACAACGTGTACATATGAATGACTTTGGCACTAACAAATGACTATAAGTTGCATACAAGTCTCGTTGAAACATCTCCACAGTCATCTTACACGTGAGCATGAGTTTTTAAAAAGATAAAGATTAAAATATGAGTGACCCCAAGGATCCAATATTACTCATCAATTATATAACTCTAGATAGTCCTGTTTGTGGCAACATTTCCCCACAAAGATACTGGCACACACTGAAAGATTTATGAATTATATCTTATTGAGTTATTAGGTTCATGATTGACAAACCATCCAACCCTCCCAAATGTGGTATGGCGTATCATGACTTCTTTATTTTTTCTGCCATTCTATTGGCTTCATCAAAATCTAGTGGATTTTTTTTCAGCTCATTTTGATCTATCAACCATTCTTTTCTACTAAAGTGTACATAAAATTGGTTGAAATAAGCAATCTCCAACACAGCCCCAGTCAGCCAGCACTACAAATGTTCCCCAGACTAGTGATGGGAAACTTTGTGCACAGCAGTCAATGAACATAGGCAGCCATTTGTTGGCTTGTTGCAAAATTCACGAAACAGCAGTTACTCCTGTTCTTCACACACATTTGCAACAGGTTACACAACAAATGCTGACCAACAGCCAATGAAATTGTAACCTGTCAACAAACTTTGACTTAGCCACACTTTTAGGGTCAGATTTATGGGCTTGCTACATGCATAATTTTGTGAGCCTTGAAAATTGTAAACGTAGAAAACTCATCGAGGCTTTCCCACAAGATAAAATACAACTTTACACATATTTCCATACTTAAATATCAACTTATTATTCATGAGGTAGCATAACTTGATACTGTGAATCTCCACTACATACAAATTTTCAATGAGACTGTTAGGTTTTTACAAACAGATTATAGAACTACAGTTTCACTAGGAAAATCAGTTACATCTGTCACACGATACTAATTTTGTTCAACAAAACGCTTAAAGCCAAAACATAGTTCTGGTACGCTTGCCAAATTTTGTTCCCAAATATGGGAACGTATGCCTAGGAAATGTGCGGAATAACGCTGTAATAACAAGATATTCGATGGGTAACGACGAAAATGCAAAATATTAACCAAAAAGGTTCAGTCTCAGAACTTACCCAAACGGGGTCAGGCTAAACTCGGACTCGGGGATAACTCCGCCTCGCTTTGATGGCGGGATGAGTTGTATTGGTTGTCCCTCTGGATTGTACAGTGTTGTACTATGGGAGCGGCCTGTATAAACTAGCACGTCGCGTTCTGGCTAAACAACTTGATAAACAACAACAAAAACTTCAAAGACAGTGCGTCTCAGCAACTGAGGTGATGTGCGTATAGGCTTGAGGACCGCGCGCTGTCCATTTGTTTTGTACAGGATTAGCACGCACTTTCCTGTCTGTTCAGTTAGGCCTCGTTTGGTATTATACAGTAGAATATGGCGATCATGAACTGCGTGTAAATTGTCTGAAATAGGGTTGACTTTTCCCTGAGACCGAGTTAGTCTGGATCCTTCTGGAATAAAAGTCAGTTTTCTGACTTTTATTATTTTTCTCAAAATACTCCAAAACGTCTCATCATCCCGGCAAATCGCGTCAGCCAGGTAAGTTTCTTTGTAGACTCTTTTGATATGTATTGCAAGCAAATATAAAATGGTGCCAGACAGGTTCTCAAACCCTTACCAAAACTATGTTTTCACTTTAAGATCAAATGTGATTCTTTTATCCAGTTGCCATATGCCAGACCTTGATTTCAGGTATTGGCAGGAAAAGAACAGTTGTAACTAGAAATGTCGCTATGGCGACTGGTATGCCTCCGCCATAATGCATGATTCTCCTAATAGGTCTAGATAGTACATGTGGACAATGTGTGATTACATTTTCACAAAACTGGCAAAATATTGAAATGACAAGTTTGTCAGAAATGTGTTGAATGTTCACCTTCCTTGAACTTGGTTTAATTGGATGAATAGGAGAGCATGTATTTGGGGATTTAAGGACTTTAACTTGACTTTGACCCATTCATACATTTATGCATTGAGTAATTTTCATGGTACCGGTATGGAGAAAAAGTGCAATTTCTGTACTGAATAGTAAATTGTTACCATGTTCATCTGGCCTTAGACCCTAAAATTCATAAGATAATCACTTTCAGGTAGAACATGCATAGATATGCAGTAAGTTTCACGATAAATTGAGCCACTTCCGAGATATGGAGGAAAAAGTTAGTTCAGCACTTTCACTTGATCTTTGACCTTTTGACCTTTGAGGCAATAAAAAAAAGAAAAAGAAAAAAAACTCTCCAGAGAATTTCTATTAGGTTACACATGCATACACCAAGTGTAAAAAAAAAAAAATACTAATCCTGCTGGCATTGCATGAACATGAGGGAAATAGTAAAATTTTGAAGTGTTGCACCTGACCTTTGACCCCTGACCTTTGACCCCATGAACCCTACATTCTCTAGATAATCACTGCCAGTCAGTACATGTATATATACTATGTTCCATGAAGATACCTTGAACAATTTTCCAATTTACAGAGAAAAAAAAAGAAGTTTTAATACTTTTACTCGACCTTTTGACCTTTGACCTTTGACCTCATGACCCAAACTTTCACCAGAGAATCTAAATTGGGTAATACATGTATACACTAAGTTTCAAGAAAATATCTTCAGGCATTGCATAGATATGGTGGAAATAGTGAAATTTTATGTATTTGACCTTGACCTTTTGACCTTTGACCTTGAGCACGTGCACCCAAAAGTTGATAGGCACAACTTCACCCCCTAATACACATACATGCCAAGTTTCATTAGGATACCTCAACAGCTTTTGATAGTTACCTTGTCCACAAAATTCATTACGGACGGACGGAAAGACGGACGGACGGATGGACGGACGGACGGACGGAAGGACGGACGGACGGACGGACGGACGAAAGGACGGACGGACGGACGGACGGAAGGACGGACGGACGGACGGACGGACAACCCGAAAACATAATGCCTCCGGCACCACTTCGTGGCGGAGGCATAAAAACAAAAAGCAGACCTACAAAACAGACCACACGTCTCCAACACAGGAAATGATATGTGCAAAGTACAACACATTTGATCCATAGGTACCCTCTGCAAAAGTGGGTCACATTTCCCAATATTTACATACCCCAAGATGTTTCTCCAAACAAAAGTTTACAAGTCCGTCAATATTCACTTTGATATCATATCCACTGTAGGAGCATGAGTTTTTTTTTATGACATCCTATAAATTTGATTCCCATCCAATCTTTGAAAGCAAAGTGCAGAGTTTTACATTTGTGTCGTCCAATAATCTCATGAGCTCATCACAAACTTATGAATAAAAAGCTGTGCAGTTTGCCAAATAACAATCCTATTTTGCTTGTGTTGTCTTGTTTTGTTCTTGTTTCTTGCTGACAAGGACAAGAGATAAATGTACGTATACATTACTCATCTTCAATAACCCACAATGGACACTGATCCTCTTATGAACAATGTGTGCTACTACCTCTTAACCCGTTGAAGACTAGTGCCAAGTACACTCGGGCAGGTGTCCATGAGAAATCTGTGTTATAGCAAAATCAGCTTGTCCTCAATGGGTTAAGGCAACATGAAATACTACTTAACAGGTATTCCACAGAAAAACAGCAATTTGAATATGAAACTATACTCCTCGGTCTCACTCATCATTTGTTTGAATAATGCAGAAAGTTACTCATACCCAAGGCATAAAAGAGTATAATCAGAAGTCGAAAGAGCATGGATTAATCAGGGAGGTGTTACAGAGATGGAGTGGCAACTCTTCGTAATTCATGCAAACACATGTTTGGGTTCAAAGCGTTACACTGGGATGTCTAGCATTCCACTACGCTTTGAAGTCATGCTCGGCACCGCTCTAGTTGCAAGACGAAATTCGGAGACGAAGAGCGCATTTCACTTTTCGTTGAATTAAAAGCTTTATTTCACCGTAAAATTTTAAATGAAATACTCTAATTGATTTAGAATAGTTTAGGAAAGAATTCAATATTATAAACATGTATTTCTAGTTTCTTCGTAATGCGCAAATCGAAATGAAATGAAAATTAGGCCATCTTAAAAACCTAATATTTTTCTATAATGCGCACATTTCCGCATGTTAGTTTTCTATCTTTTAATCTGGTATATTTTGATCTTTCAAATAAAGTACTCTGTTAAAGCGTGTTCCAGCGTGCTTTTAAACTATTTGCTGCTAAAATTGTCAGTTTTACACTGCATTTTGATTTGCTGCTCCAATTCAAGGTACACAAATTCATTGTTGTCATCACATTGAAAGAGAGAGAGCGAATTGCAACGCATAACTTCTCGGTAGTGCCGAGCATGACTTCAAAGGAGAGCAGTAGTTGTCTCTCCTTCTCTAGCACCTCCCTGGATTAATCAGTCACCAACCATGAACAGTGACTGTCAGTTACTGTGGTAGATTGACTGACTCCTACCGATTGTCACTTGTCCATCAGCAAACCTCCATCACCTATCCAAACAATCATTAATCAAATCAATTAACTAATTAGCTATTTCCTTGATAACTAACATCAAATTACATCACTTATTCCCTTGACCACTCAGATCTTATAGCAATCAAATACCACTATATTTTTTATTCTCTTTATCAATGACATCTTTCATCATTCAATCATAAAAATCAAAGGGTGTCAAGTTATGAAAATCTTTATCTCAATACCTCACAGTGTTTCCCTGGTTTCACATTGACAACATCACAAAAAATACACATCTAAATGGAAACATTTTCATAGTCAGACTATGACTGACTAGAGATCAAAATTTATCAGTAAAATAACTAACTTTGTGTGTGTGTGTGTGTGTGTGTGTGTGTGTGTGTGTGAGTGGGGATGGGGTGGGACTAAGGAGGTGAAATTAAACTTAATTGGCATTTGTAATATAAATATTTGCAATACTGCATATAATCCACGTTTTTACCCTGGTAACATTTATCACTGACTGGTTCTCTGCATTAACAAAAGAATACTTCATTTGTAATCATTCCACGAAAAAACTTTATACATTGTTTGAATGTGAGACATATTAAAAAGCACTGTTAGTACCCACACATAACTAATGGCTAAAAAACATGGAATGAATGAATGAATGAAAGAAAGAAAGAAAGAAAGAAAGAAAGAAAGAAAGAAAGAAAGAAAGAAAGAAAGAAAGAAAGAAAGAAAGAAAGAATGAATGAATGAATGAATGAATGAATGAATGAATGAATGAATCAACCAACCAACCTAACAATCAACATCTTATTCATTCCATAATACATAGGGCAATGAAATCAATTCATAAAATCATCCATCAGTAATGGGGACATACTTTCAAAATTCACCAGCACCATCACATCATCTATGTAAGCTAGGCTTCGCACACAAAATCAAGCACATCCGAACAGAAATAACCTCCAGGAAGAAAGAGAAGGGTGGGGGGGGGGGGCATTGTCCTTACCTTTGCGTCTCGATATAAACTCAAACTTCTGAGGGACGAGGGTATCTATACTGATGTTGATCAGATCTAAGCCTGCCGCTTTCAGCGCTGGTAATCTTCTGGCCAGCGTTACTCCATTCGTTGTCATGGCAATGTGTTTCAGCCCCTCCAGTTCCCTGAGGCCAGCTACATTAAAGCACACAAGGGACAGGACACACACAGATACATACTAAGTTAAAGGACATGAGCTGAAGCAATGCTTTCAGAGTGGCCTACAGCAATACACTATCACTGTGTCAGTTTCCCTGGTTGAAGGGCAAATGTGTGCTCATACTACTGCACAATTTAATTACATCATGAAAATGCAACATCACTTGTTACTCAAATGTCTTTGATATCAGACAAAAACTAGAAATGTCGCTATGGCGACTGATGCCTCCGCTATAATGCATTATTTTCCCAATAGGTGTTTAGCACAATGTCTTCACAATGTGTGATGACAGTTTCACATAACTGGCAAAATATTGAAATGACAGGTTTGTCAGAAATATCTTGAATGCTCACTTTCCTTGAACTGGGTTTGCTATAATTGTCTAAGAGTGCAGGTACACATATTTAGGGAATTGAGAATTTTTACTTGACTTCTGATGGACCCTTTTATAAGTTTATGCATTGAGTAATTTCCAAGGTATGAAGAAAGAGTGTAATTACAGTACAAAATAGATTTGATTTGATTTTTTTTTTTTTTTTTTGGGGGGGGGGGGCATTGAAACCTGGCCTTTGACCCTTAACCTTTGACCTTTGACCTTCTGGCTGGAAATTTCCTGGAAAATCTCCATTAGGTAATGTATGTATGTATTAAATCTTAAAACTAATAATGCAAGCATTATACTAGTATTCAATATGAGGGAAATAGTAAAATTTTGAGGAGTTGACCTTGACCTTTGACCCCCCTGACTATTGACCCATGACAACAAAATTCCCTAGATAATCCCTGCCAGTCAGTACATGCGTATGTACCAAGTTCCATGAAGATACATTGAACCATTTGCGGAAAACGTGATATTGCAACATTTTCACCTAACATTTGACGTTTTGACCTTTGACCTTATGACATGAAACTCTCTCTGGAGAATCTTTACGCAGTAGTACATGTCTACACTAAGTTTCAAGAAAATACCTTTGGGCATTGCATAGATATGGGGGAAATAGCAACATTTTTAGCATTTGACCTTGACCTTTTAACCTTTGACCTCTTGCCAATGTCAATAAAATCTACTCAACTAATTGTCCCATCATACATCATCCTTGGACCAAGTTTAGTGAAAGCTGCTTCATCTAGTTTTGAGTTATCATGTAAACAGATAAATTTTAGGATTTGACCTTGACCTTTGACCTTTGACCTCTGTCCGATTTCACTAAAAAACTTTTCAAGTTATTGCCCCATCATACATCATCCTCCGACAAAGTTTGGTGAAATTTGCTTGATCTACACTGTAGTCTTGAGTTATCGCGTAAACGGATACAATTTCATGATTTGACCTTGACCTTTGACCTTACGCCGATTTCACCCAAAATCTTATCAAATAATTGCCCCATCATACTTTATACTTGGACCAAGTTTGGTAAAATTCCAGTCAATATTACTCAAGTTATCGCGTAAACGATAGCGGACGGACGGACAACCCGAAAACATAATGCCTCCGGCACCACTTCGTGGCGGAGGCACAAAAAAATATGCACAAAATGAGAAAGTTATGGAATGTCATTAATAAAATGTTTCAAAAACGATGACATTAGCTACAACATCTTATGAATGCAAATGAGAGAAGGTGATGGCACAAGTCTCTCATGAATCTCTCAACATATTAAAGCAAAGGAAACTAGAAATGTCGCTATGGCGACTGATGCCTCCGCCATAATGCATGATTCTCCCAATAGGCGTATAGTACAATGTCTTCACAATGTGTGATCCATGACAGTTTCACATAACTGGCAAAATATTGAAATGACAGGTTTGTCAGAAATGGCTTGAACTGGGTTTGCTTTAATTTTCTAAGAGTGCAGGTACACATATTTGGGGAATTTTGGGGAAGTTTATGCATTGAGAGAAAGAGTGTGATGACGGTACAAAATATATTTTTTAAATATATTCTTTATTTTATTTTATTTTATTTTTATTTTTTAATTTTTTTTTTTTTGGGGGGGGGATTGAAACCTGGCCTTTGACCCTTAACCTTTGACCATTGACCTTCTGGCTGGAAATTTCCCGGAGAATCTCCATTAGGTAATGCATGTATTAAGTTTTGAAACTAATAATGCAAGCATTGCATACTAGTATATGAGGGAAATAGTAAAATCTTGAGGAGTTGACGTTGACCTTTGACCCCTGACTATTGACCCATGACCCCTAAATTCCCTAGATAATCCCTGCCAGACAGTACATGCGTATGTAACAAGTTCCACGAAGATACATTGAACCATTTGCAAGAAAAGTGATATTGCAACATTTTCACCTAACCTTTGACCTTTGACCTTATGACATTAAAGGAGAAGTCCGGACGATTTTGAAAAAAATTAACCATAATCTACATAAATAAAGGACCATAATGACTAAGTTTCATTGAAAAAGACCCTCCCAACTCGCCACAATCGATTTTTTAGCATCACTAATTTTGAATCGTAACCGTTCGATTTCTGTACGCCGGCGAGAAAGATCACGTGACAGCGTGACGTTTCATCCTCACATTACTTTTTGCTTGGAGCGTCAGCTGGCTCGGGGGAGCCCTGCTTGAGCAACGGTGATACGGGCCAAGCAAGCGGTAGTAGCGTACCGCTCAACAGTCTCTGACCACACAGCGGATGCACGCGGCATGATCTATTGCTTCATTAAAAAAATGCCGATGTGTCAAGTGTTAGGGTGTTGTCAATACTTCAACTTTACTAGTAAGTCTTCAAATTGAAGAAATATTTCGATTTTAAATTGATATCTATCCACGATACTACCTTTACATGATCCTGAATGCTACAACACGCAGCCCGATTACGCTGTGTGTATTGGGCTGCTGGTCGTAGTTACCGGCGCGGCGCGGCGGCGGTACCAAGCTGGCGCTGGCGTTTCTTCCTCGGTTCAAGTTAC
This sequence comes from Diadema antillarum, assembly GCF_040938485.1. Lineage (NCBI taxonomy): Eukaryota > Metazoa > Echinodermata > Echinoidea > Diadematoida > Diadematidae > Diadema > Diadema antillarum. The sequence goes on from NW_027273140.1 coordinate 18,920, forward strand.
ATGTATACTGTCGTATTTTATCACCGTCAGACACACTTTTCAACAGTCTCGGACAACAAAAGAGGCAATAATTCTGACATTGACAGACTGATTTCAGATTGTTCACACTCAGAAGTCGAAAAAACGATCGCGGATTGTGATAGCACTTGGCAGCAGCAGACGTAAATGTATGCCTGCACAGCCCGACAACAGCTAATGCATTGTAAGTGATGGGGTGGACACTAATAAGTACGGCAGTATCATAATACATACATATTTCAATTTAAACGAAAATGTTATAGCATTGCAACTATTTTACATTAATCTTTGAAGATTTTATATAGATATATAACGAAGATTATTTGAATAAAGGAATTCAGCGTTTGGCAACAGCACTCCTAAATCGGTGTACGGTCTCCTGCAGTAGCGCCGACAAGGCACACCTATGCAGGCATGCAGATACCGCCCGCAGTCAGCAGTGCAATGGGAGATCGATGCGTAGCTGGGCTTCGCTCGCGGTGCTCTCAGCTGAGGAAACTGCGCCCGATACGTCACGCGCAATGCATCCTGGGACAGATAGTACGAAGGGCAGCTCGCGACGGATTCGAACATGAAGAATTACCTTATTTAAAAAAAAAAATCATAGTAAATGTATCTGATGGTCTTTTCTCGTCGGGAAAAGGGTAATAGGTTCATGAAATATTGTTCTTTACACACGAAACGGCTGATAATCGTCCGGACTTCCCCTTTAAACTCTCTCTGGAGAATCTTTACGCAGTATTACATGTCCACACCAAATTTCAAGAAAATACCTTCGGGCATTGCAATGATATGGGGGAAATTGCAACACTTGTAGCATTTGACCTTGACCTTTTGACCTTTTGACCTCTTGCCAATGTCACTAAAATCTACTCAACTAATTGTCCCATCATACATCATCCTTGGACCAAGTTTGGTGAAAGCTGCTTCATCCAGTCATTGAGTTATCACGTAAACAGATAAATTTTAGGATTTGACCTTGATCTTTGACCTTTGACCTCTGTCCGATTTCACTGAAAAACTAATCACGTAATTGTCCCATCATACATCATCCTCCAACAAAGTTTGGTGAAATTTGCTCCATCCAGTCTTGAGTTATCGCGTAAACGGATACAATTTAATGATTTGACCTTGACCTTTGACCTTTGACCTTTAGCCGATTTCACCCAACATCTAATCAAATAATTGCCCCATCATACTTCATACTTGGACCAAGTTTGGTAAAATTCCAGTAAACATTACTCAAGTTATCGCGTAAACGAAAGCGGACGGACGTACGTACGGATGCACGGACGTACGTACGTACGGACGGACGGACAACCCGAAAACATAATGCCTCCGGCACCACTTCGTGGCGGAGGCATAAAAAATAAAGAGTCGTATAGTTTGGACTGAATGTTGTGACATTGTAAGAACCTACTGAAAATTAAAGCTTTCCAATTGTTGCCAACTAATTTACCAAAAACATAATCTATATCATATGCTTTTAAGAGATGAAGTTGATATGATATGTGATATGATATTGTTTTCCATGTTTTATGATATTGGCAAAATGATGTCTCTCTTATGTCTTATACATTGTACGTCATTAAAATGTTGTTTACGTAATTGTACTGTATTTTTTTTTTTGCATAAAAAGCATGTGGACAAAACAAATATCCATGATACGGACAATAAATAAATGAAACGAAATTAATGAAATGAAGAGGAGGTGTTTGCTCATTTGGTTTGTGACTATTTGCCCTCTTTTCATGGTGAACTGAAATATTTTCAGCAAAATAAAATATGTCACACTTTCCCTATGGTAGTACCAAGAGTGTAAAAATGTTTATTGTCAAGAATAAGTATGGTAAAAGCAGAAATTTTTTGTATATCAGTAATTTTTTGTACTTGGCAAGGTAAGATGAATTTCATGTGTTTTTCAATTTTGCAGAATCAAAGATATAAACTGATATTACATATGTATCAAGCAATAAATTGTGCACTTTTATTTTTGCACTAGTTTCACGTCGCAAAAAATGCACGAAAATTTACATGTCATGCAAATGTCCACTTATGAACAACAGTCCGTACTAGGTGACAAATTGTTTAATGGGCCCTCACCAACAATGTCCACTATGTCTTTCCGGACGAGGGGCTCTCCTCCGGTCAGCCTGATCTTGTCCACCCCCTCACTGACAAACAGCTTGGCCAGCCTGAGAATCTCGTCTGTGGACAGTAGCCTCTCCCTGGGCGTGAGCGACACCCCTTCCTCTGGCATACAGTATTGACCTGGGGAGAAACATGATTAGCATGTGTGGGTATTGCATTACTTGCGTTTAATATGCTACAGACTCACTAAACACAAATGCATGCATGCAACCACATAAAAAGCATACATTGTAGCACAAACACAAAAAGTCTTTTTTTTTTTCCTTTTTGTTTACTAGGGTCATGTTATTGTAGGGTTGCATTGTCTGTGGGTTTTTTTTTGTGTGTGTGTGTGTGTGTATGCTGCATGACTGGGAACATACCTGCCCCTTACACAGGACTTGGTTAATAGGACATGGCATATCTACAATGTATGCAGTGCAAGACCCCCCCCCCCTTTCATGCCATCAAAGTTACAGTAACAGCATATTTTATGATCAGAGTGAACAAAAAGGTTTGTACTTGAAACGAAAATGTCATCAGCCCCCCTTCACCCCTATTCCCCCCTCCCCCAATTTGCTTTATTTTTTTCGTCTCTCTCTTTCACTTTCAGGCTCTTGAATGTCAGTTGATTTATTACCCTGTTCCCAGTATTTCAAAGTGCACTTAGTGTACGACCAAAGACAGATACGCTGGAATGGATGAATCTAAAACAACAGATATGCTGGAATGGATGAATCTAAAACAACAGACACGCTGGAATAGATGAATATAAAACATTAGTGTATTCCTTCCATTAGTAGAGACACTGAAAAGTTCATATGTGATGTAAATTGTGACCTGGCTGCAGCTTTTTACAGTGAAGAACCTATGGACCTCATGATACCTGTTCCTAGGTATTACATCATAGTATGGTAGATGCATTTCCCAAAAGAATGGAAATCCTACTCTTTCAATTGTCACCTTCTTTTCTTCTAATGTCCATCTCTTTTCAATGCAAGCCCAATAGAACAATAGCACAATAGAACAATAGAACTTCACACAATATTTGATCAGTCTGTTCTAAATACACCGTGCACACAAAACCTAGATATTGGTATCTTTGACAGCAGCAAACATGTTGAATTTACAGAATTTTGTACTCACATCTTAAATTGCATCTCTCTGTGAGAGAAATACGCAGATAGTTGTGCTGTCTCTGAAAGGAGTCCGTCAGGAAGGCAGAGAATGGAAGTAATGAGTCTTCTGGGAAGAACTTGTGCTTGGGCGTAGTGACCTGGGTAAAAACATCAACATGTAGCACATAAAAGGAGCCACTTCATGAGAGCAATTCGGTAAAAGGATGGCACAACAATTACTTGTACACTCATACACTTTATGCAGGCGACTCCCATTGGATAACAAAGCCATTGAAACCAGCTCTTTTCTTTAGTTACATCAAAATTGTTGTAATAGCCAAACGATAAATATGTCAAGATGTATCAATAATAATTTTGGGACCTGAATGTTTACTTTGTAGTAATGAGTTTCCTGTTATGTAAATAAATGTCTTCATTCTAACGATACTGCACTGTACAAATACAAGTTCATGTAGTTACCACTGAAGTGGGGGGGGGGGGGGGGGGGAGGGGTAGTTGGGCAAGTGTCCAAATCCATTTTGGTGGCACATCAATTATACAAGCTTTCACAAGGTAACTATGGAAACAGAACAAGCAAGCACAAGTAAAACAGTTTTCTGAAGCATTCAAACATATGGATGACTCCTGCCTAATATCAATGTCTCAAGAGGGGTCATTTCATGCACTTTTTTTTTCAACCGTTTTTCCATCCCTAGACCTTGGTTTATTCATTAATGTGTCAGTACCTGCAAAGTGAGGCAGGACCAAGACTATGCCTTGCCATGAGTAACTGTCATGCACAAACTGTGTAACAATATCTTATCGTCTTTGTGAACTAGTTGGGTAACTGTACAAACTGTGAACAATATCTTATCGTCTTTGTAAATTAGTTTGAAATTTCCTATCACTAGTTCCAAGAAGTTAGGCACATATCTCAAAGAGAACAATTTGTTGGCCTTGTATCACAATGTACAAATTATTTTGGTGAATACCTGTTGAAATTATTTTGGTGAATAGCTGTTAAAGAGTTAAAGAGCTGTTTATATGACATCAAATTGCCCACATCACTAACAATTTTTTTTAAAAGTTGCCTTAATATTGCTTTACCAGAAGAAAATGCACTTCTTACAAAATTTAGCATGTAACAGCCTCTAGACTAATATGACTCAAAAAATTTAGCACATCAACACTATTAATAAAAAACCCCAAAACAAAAACAAAGCAAAGCAAAGCAAAGCAAAACAAAACAAAACAAAACCTTCTTCCCCCCCAAAAAAAGCAACAACGAGGAGACTGAAACACATAAAAACTAGAAATGTCACTATGGCGACTGGTATGCCTCCGCCATAATGCATGATTCTCCTAATAGGTCTATAGTACATGTGGACAATGTGTGATTACATTTTCACAAAATTGGCAAAATATTAAAATGACATGTTTGTCACAAATGTATCGAATGTTCACCTTCCTTGAACTATGTTTAATTGGATGAATAGGAGAGCATGTATTTGGGGATTTAAGAACTTTAACTTGACTTTGACCCTTTCATAAGTTTGCGCACTCGAGTGATTTTCAAGGTATGGAGAAAAAGTGCAATTTCTGTATGTTACCATTTTCATCTGGCCTGTCAGGCAGAACATGTACTAAGTTTCAAGATAACTTGAGCCACTTCCGAGATATGGAGAAAGAAGTAAGTTCAGCACATTCACTTGATCTCTGACCTTTTGAACTTTGACCTTCTTGGCAAAAAAAAAAATCCAAGTGAATCTCTAGTGGGTTATACATGCATTTATACATCAAGTTTAAAAAAAATAATCCTGCTGGCATTGCATAAATATAAGGAAAATAGTAACATTTTGAAGTATTGCCCTTGACCTTTGACCCCTGACCTTTGACCCCATGAACCCCAAATCCCCTACATAACCACTGCCAGTCAGTACATGCATATATACTTTGTTCCATAAAGATACCTTGAACAATTTCTAAGATACAGAGAAAAAAAGTAAAATTTTAACATTTTACTTGACCTTTTGACCTTTGACCTTTTGACCTCATGACCCCAAACTTTCACCAGAGAATCTTAATTAGGTAATACATGTGATACACTAAGTTTCAAGAAAATATCTTCAGGCATTGCATAGATATGGGGGAAATAGTGAAATTTTAAGCATTTGACTTTGACCTTTTGACCTTTGACCTTGAGCATGTGCACCCAAAAGTTGATAGGCACAACTTCACCCCCTAATACACATACATGCCAAGTTTCATTAGGATACCTCAAAAGGTTTTGATAGTTACCCTGTCCACAAAATTCATTACAGACGGACGAAAGGAAGGATGGACAACCCGAAAACATAATGCCTCCAGCACCACTTCTTGGCGGAGGCATAAAAAACAAGAGACCTACGGGTCTAGCGCTCACCTGAGTATCGCAAGTTCACCTTTCATGCAGTCATTAATCTAAATTATTCACAGCTCTACCAAAATTTGACCAGGCATTCTTATAGAAGATGAAAATGTACAATAAGGGCCCAACTTTTTAAAGATTCCTTAATTTTGAGGGGATTGGGGGCCCTCTGGGTGGGGCATGGTGCCCATGTTGATAAATTGAGATCCTAACCCCCTAGGGATACTACCTGCCAAGTTTGATAAAAATCCATCATCAGGTTTTCAGGAAGAAGATGAAAATATACAATTTAGGCCCCCATTTGGACCGCCCCATCACTCCCCCCTGCCCCCAAGAGGGGCACCCCTGGATCTACTATGAACAAACTTGATACTACAGTCATAAATAGTATTAACTTAGCTCTATCACTCCTGATTCTAGTGAAGATTTTTAAAGATTCCTTCATTTTGGGAGGTTTGGGCCCCTTGGGGCCCTCCAGGTGGGATACGGTGCCCATTTGAAGAGATTGATATTCTATGCCAGTAAGGATACTACCTGCCAAGTTTGGTGAAAATCGGTCATAGGGTTCTCAAGAAGAAGATGAAAATGTACAATTTAGGCCACATTAGGACCCCCCCCCCCCCTGGGTCCCAAGGGGGGCACCCCTGATTCCGCCATGAAAAAACTTGAAACTACAGTCATCAATGTACTAACTCATAGTATTAAAGGGACTGTACAGTACTGGTTGAGGTAGCGATTCATGTTTTGAACATTCCTAAGTGAGATAATGAAAAGCCTCTTATGAAATATGAAAGAGCATGTAATTTTAAGAAGGATTCAACGTTTATTTGATGAAAATTGGTTTTCAAATGGCTGAGACATCCAAAAAAAGTGCTAATAATAAAAGGCGACATGCCACAACTTTATTAGGATCTCTTTGTTTCACCTTGTTTTTGGATATCTCAGCCATTTCAAAACCGATTTTCATCGAATAAACTTTTGATACCCCTTAGAACTTCATTCCCCCTTACATCTCATAGAGTGGTTTCTGAATATCTTGCAAAATGTTAAAAGCTAAATCTACACCTCGACCAGAACTGTACACACCCTTTAACTTAGCTCTATCACTTCTGGTTCTAAAGAAGAAGATTTTGAAAGATTCCTTCATTTTGGGAGGTTTGGGCCCCCTGGGGCCCCCTGGGTGGAACATGGTGCCCATTTTGTCAAATTGATTTCCTAACCCCCTAGGGATGCTACCTGCCAAGTCTGGTGAAAATCGGTCATGGGGTTCTCAAGAAGAAGATGAAAATGTACAATTTAGGCCCCGGATCCCTCCCCACCCCCTCCCCTGGGTCCCAAGGGGGGCACCCCTGATTCCGCCATGAACAAACTTAAAACTACAGTCATCAATGTACTAACTCATAGTATTAACTTAGCTCTATCACTTCTGGTTCTAGAGAAGAAGATTTGTAAAGATTCCTTCATTTTGGGGGGGGGGTTTGGGCCCCCCTGGGGGCCCCCTGGGTGGGGCATGATGCCCCTTTTAACAAATTGAGTTCCTAACCCCCTAGGGATGCTACCTGCCAAGTTTGGTGAAAATCGGTCCTGGGTTTTTTTAGAAGAAGATGAAAATGTAAAAAATGTATGCACGACGGACGACACACGACGCACGCCGGACGTAGGACAAAGGGCGATCGCAATAGCTCACTTGAGCCTTCGGCTCAGGTGAGCTAAAAAAAAAAATCACATTTTTGTTTCATTGTACTAAATATCTCTTGTATTCTATCAAACAGGACAAGTTTCAGTGCTGAATAAGCAGAGAATTAAAGGCTTTCCAGCTGATAAAAGTTGATTCCTCAACTGGTACCCTCACACACACATTATATCACAAAATGTTGTTCATGCGATAAATACAAGTAGGGTTGCCAACAGTTGTAATAGATAATGTGAATAAACACAACTGCACATAAAACCACTATCAGGTTATCACAGATGCAGATGATATGAATATAGAATAGTATCAGAAATTATAGCATGGACATGACTATGGACAAGAATTGTTTTTGTGGGAAACAACAAACTCATGAATAACACAAATTTCTTGTGAGAACAGATGAAAGCATTTCACGTCTTGTGTGAATAAGTTGCATCAAAAGGTCACTCGACTTCATACATAATAGATTTATTGTGTGCATTTCCTCACGTGTATACAAGGTGCGTGTGTGAATATGCCACACCAACAACTGCTCAGATTGAAAGCGCAAGCTGGAGGAGGCATTACCAGAAACACTACATCATTGCAGGACGGGAGCTTGCTAAAGTATTGTGGACTTCCCAACATCTGTTAGTGAATGTGAACGCAATCTTCTCCACGGTATTTTGTACATTGTTTGGATGCTGATAATGTGACCATTAATGAAAGGGTTATACTGTATAGGCCTTAGATTTAACATACATGTGTAATCATATATGCAAATTGGAACTTCCTGACAACTTCGCGAGTGGTTAGATTCGCGATCATGAAGTACAGTAATAAACAAAGAAATGTGTGTGTGCACGTTGCATTCAAGTTAGGATCACAGTTAATATTTTCAAGGAGCTTCAAAGGATATTTTCCCTGTGTTTTTAAATTTGTGACCCAAATCACGAAAAAATAAAAACCTCACAAAATATATGGCATATACAGTCAACATATCTATACATGCCCTTTGAAGAATTTCTCTCACTCAGTGGTTTCTCAGTAGTTCTGTAGGAGCCCCTCTATGGATATATGCAATTAGAGGGAGATCTAGGAAGACATAGAATGTGTGTTGATTTGTTGAGGATGGACACTGGTGTCTAGGAGATGCAAGACATTGCTGAGATTAAGTAAGACAAAGACTGCTAGAAAGTGATACAGTATAAGCTGTTACTTTTGCGAGGTTTTAATTTTCGTGAATTTTGCGAATCACAGTTGAATTGCGAATTTAACAACACGCGGAAAATGTCTTCCTGCACTTTGTTAAGACAGCATTAACGTAAGCATTGGCGTCAGTTCGCGAAAACAACATCTCACGAAAATGTCGATGACCTCGTCATTCCCGAAAATATCTGTCCGCCAAAACAACAGCATACAGTAATCCACAGATCTCAGGAGTTTTATCTGCCTTGATTGATAGATAGATATATAGAGATTTAGTAGATAGATAGATGGATAGATAGATAGATTGATTACTTGACTGATTTCTCTTCTGCTTTTTATGAAGGTCACCACACCTCTTTACAGGACTCAGACTCTAACAAGCGATCTATACCAAAGAATGAAGACTTTGTTTTGTCTTCATTCTTTTTCCCATGACTACTACCAGTACTCATCCAGAAATACCGTTTGCTGCATTTACCTGCTTTTTTTTTTATCTTTCAATTTTTTTTTTTTATTAAACAACATCAAACAGAATTACAGAGATCAAAAACATGATTATACAAATAGAAATAAACAAGAAAAGAAAAAAAATTAAGATAGAGCAGCCTACAAAAACCAATGCATTTACCTGCTTTGTGCTGGGCAGCTTAGAAGTGGACGTCTGCAAGAGTCTCTGGTGCAGGCCGCATATATGTACAGGACAGTGTTGGCGGTTCATGGGACTAACTACATGCCATGGTGACAATTGCCTTGCCTGGCAAGATACACAGGGTATCTTCCCTAGGAGACTACTGCAAGACCTGCTTGCAAACATTCTGATCAGAGTAATCTGCACGTAAAGAGAAAGATAGAGACACACACACATACACATAAAAATATTACAGCAAAATCAGTTACATGTAACATGTACTCAATGTATCTGCATATTTCACCAGCTGATTTCTATCAATCACATGCAACATTGTAAACTTTAGTTGTTTTTATAATTCTATCATTCAATGTGTTGGTATGCAAAAAAAAGGGTTATCTTTTGGTGGCCCCATTGGACAGCTAAGATTAAAAATAGTCTAGTATTAAAGGGATGGTGTTGGTATAGTACTGGTAGAGATGAGGATTGGGTTTTAAACTTTTGCAAAAATACCAAGAAACCACTTATGAAATAGATGTCTAGTACAAGGCATAACTTTCTAGGAGGAATTTAAAGTTTATTTGATGAAGATTGGTTCTGGAATGGCTGAGACATCCAAAAACAAGCGATCGTAATAGAAGAGATGTGTCCCACCTAGCAGATGATTGCTCTGTTTTGGGTATCTCAGCCATTTTTAGACTGGTTGTTATAGACGATTATCTAGATCCACTTTGCATTTTAACTATAAATTTTCGTTAAATAAATTCAAACATTGAATTTCTCTTGGAATTACATTCTCTTTCATATTTCATAAAAACAGGTTTCTCATTATCTCTACCAAAATTATAAAATCACTTTAAATTGCTATGTGTGTTTCTAAAATTATATTGCAGGCCACCAAAATTTCAGATTTAATAACATTTATAGATTTTACTAGTAATGTTAGCTCAAATGGCCCACAATAAACATGAGGGGGAAATAGTTACATGTAGCATGCAAGCCTGAACAGTAACACAGTATTAAAATGAGTACTTTATATGAAGCTCCCCACACTTAGCCTGACCAGACCGCTGTGCTTCGCACAGCGGTCTGACATGTATTAGTGTATAAACGTTGTAAACGACCATCACTATTGAGGGCAAAATCACATAAAATGCCTTTAATTTTGTTTGATTTTAAGAGTAAGATAATTTTTACCACTCACCTACAGCATATTTTCCTGATGGCTGAGTTGAATTCGGCGTTTTGTTGGTATCCAGACCTTATTGTTGAATTTTTCGGAGTAGATTATGCGGTGGCATCTTTTCCTTCGAGAGCTTCACAAAATCAACAAAATACCACCCATGCGGAACTGGAAGTGGTTGCGTTTTACGTACGCCCGTGCGTTTTATGTGTTACGTACGTAAAGCTAAAGCACTCGTACATTGTATCCACGCGTGCTGCGCCGGCAATGATTTGACCTTTTTATGGGTCACCCCGACTAGCTCATCACTTCCGTTCCCCGACTAGCTACGTTGTAGTATACGAGAGTGAATGCCATTCAAATAACACGCAGATGAGGAGTGAAGCAATACGGACGTTTACAGACCTGACTTTAGCCACAGATTTCGGTGAGTTTTTGACGTAATTAAACAAAAAATCGCATACCGATTATTGAATGATTATCATAGATTACGGGGATTCCTTATACTTTAGTTTTCCACGATCAATAAAGATATTCATGAAGGAAATACACACCCACCGCTGAAAAATAACGTCTGCGAAGGAATAGACGTGCAGCCGCTGTCGCTTCACGACAGCGGCTGCGTGCAGTTACCCACACTCCTCAGATTTTCACACTCGGCTTCTCGGGAGTCAGACTCAAGTGTTATATTACATTAACGTTAATTAGATTGGTTGTTATAGACGATTATGTTTAGATCCACTTTGCATTTAAGCTAACGTTACAGTATACAGTCACAGTGGTTGAAATGATTGAAATTAGTTCTAACTAACGACATAACGTTACTCGTTAGGGACAGGTCCGTTCTCTGCCTCGTCGGTCGTGGGCGTGATGTGACAGACTCAGGTCATAATCAACAAATCAGCTTCATGTGAGGATCACTTGTTTTGCATTCATTTCTTTAATACCTTGGTACTTGAAAAAACAGAAATAAACTTACGTGTGGTTACAGCGACTTTATTGAAGCGTTCAACTCAACGGGCGTCATAAGCTCAATATTTTGAGCCACAATGCCTTTTGCACGCATCCATACGATTCTGATATCCCAAGACAAATCTCTCAAAAAGTCCTGAGACTATTAAAAGTAGTGCCGCTGAGCTGAAAACGCTGGAACTGGAACTACTGTACTGGAAGGTTTATTACTGTTCACGGTTCCAGTAGAACTTCAAGCGCACTCCTTCCTACATCAGACGAAAGATCGAAACATGGTCATGGAATGTTCCAAGCTCAACGAGACCCTTGCGACGTCGCGACGAGTCGGACCTCATGCACTCGTCGCCTCTGATCTGATCCGCCGATGTACAAGGCTAGCGAGCTCTTGATCTTTACGTTAGCTAATAGAAATAGCCACCACCTCTCGATTCGGGTGTACCGCGACGCAACGGGGAGATCATCGAGATGGGGGCGGAAGGGGCTCCGTTACCGTCTTGGAAAATCACCTGTCACTTACAACGTCTACAAAGTTTACGTGGCGGAGTACGGTGCTTTGATACAGCATGCAGCAGTACAAGTGGGCGTGCAAAGAAGCGATGCAAACATGAGCGCAGCTGGCGCTGTTTAACTTCGCAGTTACTCAACATCAAAGAGATTTTTCTCCTCCCCACCACAGTCACTGCGGAAAATCTCTTTGCTCAACATCCATCACCGCCGCCGCTGCTTGAAGAGTTTGTGCGCAAAAACCGATAAGTCCATTTTTGACGATTTTGAAGTACGGTCTCTGTCATAAAGTACAAAATAATATCTTTTAAATGATATATTGGTCACTGCATATAAAGGTACATTTTTGAAGTTATGGTCAAAAGAAGCAAAAATTTTCTTATTATTCTCTTTATTTTTTTTAACCTTTAATCGCAAATATCTCCATTTGGCAAATATGAACTAATAGGTTTTTGCGAACAAACTCTTCCGTTCTTTGCACTATGATCCCCCCCCCCCTCTCTCTCTAAAAAAAAAAGGCAATCCTCTGTAAAGGATTGAGTGTTTTCCTCCTTCTATTTGCTGATCATAATGTTACATTTCTTAATTGTTATCCTATTATGAGAATAGCCTACGTATAACATTATCGGGATATCTGCCACCACTTCATTCACTGTCGTTTGTTTCGTCATTGCCGGTGAGCCTTATCCATCTCCATATGGACTTCGTAGTAGAAAACGCAGACGTACCTATTCACATACAACGATAGAATGCTAAACTACAGCCATTCACATTTTTCTCTGAATACACGTATTTTGTTTTCCCCAGATATTCCGCTGAAAGACAGTGTGCACCGGAGCGTTGAACTTCAATTCTCAAAACGCAAGGTTTCTCTTGTAAGAAAATGGGAGAGGAGTCCCAGGGAGGCGGTATCCTCTTGCCACACGCTCCCCGTTTTGTCGCTGGGTTTAATAAAATATGAAATATTATTTCTAATACATTTGATATATGATTATACAGGGCCTCCCGAGAGAATCACACAACAATTGATTATCGACTTTTAATTTGTTTGGGGCTCTTTCTTAAACGTGAAGTAAGTAGACAACAAAGTATCGTGATAAATTATTTGGATTGGAAGATATCCAAAAGTGTGCACCGCAGATCCAAGAATAAAATGGAAAAGCTCCCTTGTGTGGGAAACTCCTATCGTAAGCTGTAAGCATCTTTAACATTTTTTGAATCAGGAATTCAGACTTAGGAGTATCGGTTGATGTTGTTGGAGGGGCAATTTAGTCTATCTTCATTTTTTTTTTTTGTTTACTAAAACGAAAGTGAGAGAGTGTTTGTATTTTTAGAATGAAATCCAACGTGCAACTGGTGCACACATAATATCGGTGGAATATTAATTGAAAACATTTAATTCAATTTTATCTTTTTTCATTTCGTTTTGAACTTTTTCAATGTTTTTTTAATGTATGCACCCTTCGTAACTGCAAGGACCCATTTGATAATCAGTCCTATAGGGCCTATTAGCTACGGCTGAAAGGGCATTCCTTCTGGGTGATATGTCTGTTATTTTGAAGGTTCCAAAATAGAAAGAAAAA
>NW_027273141.1:0-79025 GCF_040938485.1 Diadema antillarum
TACGATTCTAATCAAGATATAGTGACGGCTTTATAGATAACGATTTATACCAACAAACTGAGGACTTCAAAAAATACTCTAAATTAGTACGAGCGAGTGAGCTGAAATTTGTATATTTCCGCGTCATCATTAAGTTTTGTTCTTATCTTGTGTGATTGTGTTTTTACCCCCCACCCCATATTCGAAACCGTTGGCGCCCTCTTTGATCCAATCGGCGATCGCTTCAGAACGAAAGAAATTGCAGCCGCGGCTCTGTGTAACATTTTGCCTGCTAAATATACAATGACATGTGTGAATTTGTCCGCGTCATCATCACGTTTAGTTCTTATCTTTTATTTTTTTATTTCAGCTTACAAAACATGGAATTCTTATCATTTTTTGGTTATTAAATCTTACAATTCTAATCAAGATATAGTGACGGCCTTATAGATAACGATTTATACCAACAAACTGAGGACTTGAAAAAATACTCTAAATTAGTACGAGCGAGTGAGCCGAAATTTGTATATTTCCGCGTCATCATTACGTTTTGTTCTTATCTTGTTTGATTTGTTGTTGTTCTTTTTGCGCCCCCCCCCCCCCTGTATTCGAAACCGTTGGCGCCCTCTTTTGATCCAATCGGCGATAGCTTCAGAACGAAAAAATTTGCAGCCGCTGCTCCGTGTAACATTTTGCCTGCTAAATATAAAATTACGTGTGTGAACACAATAGACATTTTCATTTTGTCCGCGTCATCATCACGTTTTTTTCCTATCTTTTTCTCTTTTTTTTTGTATTTCAGTTTACAAAACATGGAATTATTGTGTGAACACAATAAACATTGTCATTTTGTCCGCGTCATCATCATGTTTTGTTTTTATCTTGTTTGATTTGAGTTTTTGCCCCCCCCCCCTGTAGCAAATAGTAAATCAATTATTCAAAGACCAAAATGACAATAAAGGCACTTTTCTTGTCTAACAGTTGTCAATTTCATCACTGAAAACGCGAATTTTACGGGGCGAAAATCATAATACGCTATTATAATATACATTATCTATACACTGATATTTACTTATGAGTAAATCTAGAGTATAGTAAGATGGTAGCCTCGCGTCCTCAAGTGTGCCCCTCTGAAACATACCTTTAGCAAACCTTACATTTTCCCTTTCTTCTATGCCTTTTAGCAATATAGGAATAAATCTTTATTGCTCGAACAATGCGATCACGTTTAAGCTTTTAATGAATACATATCAGACAAATGGCAAAGTGAAAGTGGCTCGCTCGCTCTGCCCATACTTATTGAAATGAACAGTTTTCATAAATTGTGATCATAGTCTTTCGTAGTGATTTTTTTTACTATGTTTAATTCGCTTCGCTCTCTCACCAAGGATCTCACACCGTCACATAATTCAATTCAATTCAATTCTAAGTTTATTTCATTTGTCAACAAAACATAAATGTAACACTTCTTTTACAACAGAGAATAAGGTAACATTATGCAATGAAAAGACTGTACAATAATTGAGGACTATAGTAATTATACATTGTATATAGAAAAAAAGAAACAGAAGTGGTCGAAATGAAGTACATGTATAACCTTACTTAAAGTGCGAAAAATGGAGAGACCCACTAAAAAGACAGAGCTTGTAGAATGTGGGCCCCTCTGGAAAAAAAAAAAAAAACATCGATGGGAAGATTAATTGGAGCATCATGAATACAAAAGGATTGAAGGAAGAAGAGGAAGAAATCTGGAAGCCCACTGGGAATTAGATTGACAGATAAATACACTTACTTTCATAGACGTGCCCCCGTCGAGACCCCCCCCCCCCCCCCACAAAAAAAAGAAAAACCGAACAACAACAACAACCAACCAAAACAACAAACAACAACCAAAACAGAAGTGTTGCGGCGCGCTTGTATGCAATACATACCAAGTCAATAGAAGACCTATAACACAAAGGAAGGACGAACAAAGAGCTTGTTTATCAAATTCTCGTATTATAAATCGTTAAAGGGATCTATAGTTTTGGTTGAGACCTAATTTCAAGTTTCTAACATTTTTTGGTGAGATAATGAGAAACCTCTTATGAAATATGAAAGAGCATGTAATTCCATGAGGGATTCAACGTTTATTTGTTGAAAAATGGTTCTGAAATGGCTGACATATCCAAAGCAGAGCGATTCTAAAAAAGTGTGGACTCACGATCGCTTTGTTTTACCTTGTTTTTGGATGTTTCAGTCATTATAAACCCAATTCTTATCACATAAATTTTGACATCCTCTTAAAATGGTATGCTCTGTAGGGCCTACTGCTATTTCATAAGAGTTTTCTTGGTATCTTGCAAAAAGTTAAAAGCCAAATTCTCATCTCCACCAATACTGTACCATCCCTTTAACAGCCTCCTAACAAACACACGCACACTCACTCACTCACACACACACACACACACACACACACACACACACGCACACACACACACACACACACACACACACACACACACACACGGAATAAAAATAAAAAGGCACGCAAGGCGCAATGATCAAGGTGAACTTCAGAAATTTGGGCCTCCGGACCAGGGGTTCCGTTGTTACCAACGTCATACCTCACTTGCTTTAACGTATGTTACGCGTGACTGATATTTGCAGTGCCTTGACTGTGGAAATAATGGACGTTCATGTACCAAGAATAGCTTACAATAGGAAAACCAGCATCCAGCACCACACGACAGACACTGCTATGGTACCCGGGGAAAAGAAAGAAGGGTCGACCCAAAAAAAAAAAAACAAAACAAAACAAAACAAAAAAAACCAGTTGGAGGCGTATAGCACAGTGGCAGAACTGAAGGAGATGAATGTAACCTGGGAAAAAGCAGAGAGGACAGCTCAGGATCGTGACCGGTAGAGAATTGCCGTCGATTGCCTACAGTGAATGAATGAATTCCGAAGTCCAAAATGAAATAAGGCTTGTCATTCGGAAGACCAACTTCAAAATATCTATTCGATAAACACTGTAATTCCCTCCCTCTCTCCTCTCTACCGGCTGCGCCACATATCTAATCTTTGTTTCGACAAACCCTATTTCATTTTCGGATTAAGGAACCTTATAGCTGTGTTCTATTCTCAGATGAACGAACCTTTGGAATAACGAAACTTCGGAGTAAGAAATTTTCGGACTTAGTGACCTTCGGAGAAATGCCACAAATAGTACAAAATGTAATTAACAAGTTAACAAACTCCATACTTAACTTTCTGATTAATTTAGATCTAGGTATGGGAAATTCATAGGTTTTGATTTATAAACATATAGATTTATAAGTTAACATGATAACTGTGAAATTCAGAAGTTCTAGTCTTAGCGAAGTATTTTTTTCTTCAATTCTGCGTTAGTTTGTTAGTGACGATGTTGCACTATGCAAACAAGGGCGCCGGAAGCGTGGTAGAGGGCGGGGGGGGGGGGGGGGAGGCAAAAGGAGTTCCCCCCGTCCCCTGTAACAAATAGTTCATCAATTATTTAAAGAACAAAATGACAATAAAGGCACATTTCTTGTCTAACAGTTGTCAATTTCATAACTGAAAATGCGAATTTTACGGGGCGAAAATCATAATACGCTATTGATATACATTATCTATACACTAATATTTACTTATGAGTAGATTTAGTGTACAGTAAGATGGTAGCCTCGCGTCCTCAAGTGTGCCCCTCTGAAACATACCTTTAGTAAACCTTACATTTTCCCTTTCTTCTATGCTTTTTAGCAATATAAGAATAAATCTTTATTGCTCGAACAATGCGATCACGTTTACGCTTTTAATGAATACATTTCAGACAAATGGCAGTGTGAAAGTGGCTCTGCCCGTACTTAAAGTAAAATGAACATTTTTTCATAAGTTATGATCATAGTCCTTCGTAGTGATTTTTTTTACTATGTTTAATTCGCCTCGCTCTCTCGCCAAAGATCTCACACCGTCACATAATGTGCCCCCGTCGAGACCCCCCCCCAAAAAAAAAAAACACACACACAAAACACACACACACACACACACACACACACACACAAAACCAGAAGTGTTCCGGGGCGCTTGTATGCAAATACATATACCAAGTCAATAGAAGACCTACACAAAGGAGGGACGAACAAAGAGCTTGTTTATCAAATTCTCATATAAATCGTTAAAGGGATCTATAGTTTTAGTTGAGACCTAATTTCAAGTTTCTAACATTTTTTTTTTTTTTTTTGGTGAGATAATGAGAAACCTCTTATGAAAGGCGCAATGATCAAAGTGAACTTCAGAAATTTTGGCCTCCGGACCAGGGGTTCCGTTGTTACCAACGTCATACCTCACTTGCTTTAATGTATGTTACGCGTGACTGATATTTGTAGTGCCTGACTGTGCAAATAATGGATGTGCATGTACCAAGAATAGCTTACAACAGCCTTGTTAGAAGAGGCTCGTTATATACACTTATTCTCCCACCTTCAATTTGTTAAGTGCATTGAACTTCTGACTTTACTTGCTCGTTAACTTGAGTCAGCGTTATTCTTCACTTGATAGTTCTCCTTCTTTTTCTCTTACTTCTTTTGCCTTTGGACAATAATATTTCATTTTATTAAATAAATGTCTTCAGTACTTATACACTGCGTCCCATCTCCAATGCGAGAAGTATTGAGGCCTACATTGGTATTTGTTCCCTGGAACCCGCATTATAAGCTGTGCTTTCACAAACCTTCATATTTCACATCTTATTGGGAATTCTTATGAATAAATCCTGTATATATACAGACACACTTTCTGGTCATAATATATTGTATAATATCTGTTCCATTTGTCTCGAGTGTAAGACCGGTGCCGTTTCAGTAATCACATATATATATTTGTATAAGTAAAAGGGAAAATCAATTAGAATTACAGGGAGTTTTAGAGACGCACAAAAAGAGGTTGTTGATCAAAGCAAGTAACAAACATGTCAAACCATTCAAAGAGTGCAACCAAGTATATTTTGCTCATCAAAGATAAAAGTTCTCACGAATGGGACAGACAGACAGACAGAGAGACACACATAACACACACGCACACACACACATACACACACACTCACACACACACATAGGCCTATACTAACAGATCTTCTATATTATGCTGCATGCATAACAACCTACTTATGACTCATATTGGCAACAATTTCCATATTGGTCAAAAACAAGAGCCAATAACTTTCAAAACTTACATGAAAATTAGATGGTCTTTATACTTTTAGAATTTCGCTTCTGAAAGCGTGTTTGTATGATTTCATCGTCCTTAAATAATACCGAAAGTTCGGTTCCCATTTCTTCCCAGAGTGCAACCACGTATAATATCTTGCTCATTAAAGTCAAAAGTTCTCACGAATGGGGCAGACAGACAGACCGAGAGACACACACAACATACACACATACATTGGCCTACTAACATATCTAGAATAATTATATTATGCTGCATGAATGACAACCTGTTTATGACGAACAATTTGCGTATTGATCAAACACCTGAGCCAGTAACTTTCCAATTAGACTCTGGTCTGCCCCTATCCCCTTTTCAAATCATGGGATCATATCATTGTAGGTCCTACGTTATTGGACATGTCTGCTGAGATAAGTGATGACCTGGTAGCCAGTATAGGCCTATAGTTCATGCAACACATTTTCCAAATATTTTATAGGATCATCATGCACGTGCATGCATTTGCACATTGTTGCCAGCTTCATTATCGCAAGCCATCAAAACAGCCTCCGCAAAAAAAAAAAATACATACATGTACTTATATATCATATATCTATCTATCTATATATATATATATATATATATATATGCATATATATATATATATATATATATATATATATATATAAGGACAGACAAAGTTTCATGATCAAGGTGAAATTCAGACATTTTCTCCTCTGGGTTTCATTATTTCCAACTAATTTGCAAACTGCATCATAAAAATGTTGTTTCCAGATTTATAGTGCATAACTATGCAAATATAAAGTGCCTAGAGAAGACCTCGGAGCCACTGAATGAACAAAATCAAGCATATCCTGCTCATTCAAGTCAACGAGTCAAACCAAGTACAAGGCAAAATAACTGTGATCAATGAAATCAATGAATGAACGCGACCAAGTACTAGGTGTTACGAAAACATTTCCTACTTTTGATCCGTAATAGCTCAAAAACTATAATATCAGATAACACTTTCATTGATATGAGTAATTGCTGAATAGTGTACAATTTTGTCGGAGGTGATTTTAGTATGAGAGCATTAATCATTTTCATTAAATTCATGATTAATCTTAAAGTTAGGTTCCAGATTTTGGTCACATTTTAACCCTCTGTACAAAATTGAACTTTACACCTGCAGGAACCAATGATGTGTATGTGAGTGTGTGCTTATACCATGACCCAGAACAATATACATGAATATCACGAATACCTCCTTTTCAGAGATCTGCTGACTATAGGCTTCTGATCCAGTATTTACTGGATAATAGTACCTTTAATAATTAATATCTAATATTTGTATCTTTTTTATATGAGCTCCCTCGTGGAGACTTTATGAGCTCCTTTGCGGAGACGTTGAGCTCCCTCGTGGAGACATCGTACATCTAATATTCCTGTTTAATACCTTTAAGATTCATTATGTTTGTTTTATGTTAGTATTGTCTGGGGCACATTATATGTTGCATAGGGCCCAATTATTCTCTCTTTCTTCTTTCTTTCAAACACCACAACAACAGCGTCTGGTCTCTTGGTCCACGGTGCATGAATGCTTCATTGATAATTTTATGGACTGCCCTGGGTCCTACTGGTCCGATTTCATGGTAAAGGGTAAAATGTATGCACATTAAAGGGATTGTACAGTTATGGTTGAGACCTAATTTCAGGTTTCTAACATTTTTTGGTAAGATAATGAGAAACCTCTTATAAAATGTGAAAGAGCATGTAATTCTATGAGGAATTCAACGTTTATTTGATGACAATTGGTTTTGAAATGGATGAGATATCAAAAAGGAGTGATTCTAATAAAGTGTGGGACCCACACTTTATTACGATCGCTTTGTTTTACTTTGTTTTTTTATGTTTCAGTCATTCCAAACCCGATCTTCGTCAAATAAACTTTGAATTCCTCTTAAAATGGTATGTTCTGTACTATATCATAAGTGTTTTCTTGGTATCTCGCAAAAAGTTAAAAACCCAATTTTCATCTCCACCAAAACTGTACTATCCCTTTAAAACAGTAAGCACATTTTTAATGTGCTGCATACTCTACATTTCAGGATAGATGAAGACTAGCTGTTATGGCGGAATTTCTCATGAATATGTAATAAAGCATTCAAACCCTGGCCATTGTTCAGGACCATTGTCTGGGTATAAACCACAGACAACCATATACACACCAATTGACCCCTGTGCAAAATTAAAGTTTAGCCCTTTGTTAGTGATAATGTTGCACCTTAACAAAGGGTTAAAAATAGAGCAAAATCTGAATCCTGACTTAAAAATAAATCTTGAATTTAATGAAAATAATTTATGCTTTCATATTTAGATTACCTCCAACAAAATTGTACACTCTTAAGCTATTGCTCATATTAATGCCAGTTTTATCTGATCAATAGTTTTTTTTTTTAATTTATATCAACGATTTGCCACAATCCACAGATTATTTCAATTTTCGATTATTTGCGGATGATTCGAGTTTATTTCATTTTTTTTCCATGTGGAACTAAGAATATTGAGTTAAAGGAAGTTGAACATAATTTATTAAACGTTTTGAAATGGTATAATGCTAACAAATTAACAATCAACACGTCCAAAACTATAGTTTGTAAAAATTAACGTAGACATGTGGAGATAAATGGAAATATCATGATATGCACAGACATGATAGAACAGGTACATTCAGCTTTGTTTCTTGGAGTTGATATAGACGAAAACTTATCATGGCAAAAACATATTGAATGTGTCTCTTCCTCAATGAGGAAAACAATTGGAATCATAATCATTTAGAATTAGACAACTTGTGCCTAGACAAATCTTACAATTATTATTTTAACACTCTTATCCTTCCGCGTATGTTTTATGGACTAGAAGTTTGTGGATGTACATGCCACTCATATAATCTTCAATCTATATTTTTGTTACAAAAGAAATTAGTGCGTGCAATCTGTTTCCCATGTTCTAGGGAGCATACTGGCCCTTTATTTCATAGTTTACAAAATTAATGCTGCATGTTTATAGACTATACCAATTTGAATTGGAACCGTAATGTTCGACCTAATCCATCACACTTTACAGCACGATGTCTCCGATTATTGTCTTAAAATTTAGCATGATTATGATACAAAGTTTAAAATAATATGAATTATAAACCAACAAAAATCAGATATGAAACTGGTAAACAATCCATGTCATATGCGGGCAGTATAATTTGGAGAGGATTTCCACAGGATGTAAAAAAGATAAACACCCGTAATGCTTTTAGGAAATCATTACGAAAGTATCTCTTATCAAATAATGTATCAATGATCCCTTATGAAAACATGTGAATATGTACATGCACATAACATTGCATCTTTGAATATTGTTAATACGTTATACGTGTATTAACGTGGCATAGTTATATTAACGTGGCTGTGGTATAGTGGACAAGACTCCCGACTCCCAATCGGAGGACGCGAGTTCGAGTCCCGCCCAGTGCTTACGTCCTTGGACAAGATGTTTTTACCCATCATGTCCCTCTCGACCCAGGTGTATAAATGGGTACCTGGCAATGCTGGGGTAATAATAATGGCAGGGCTCTCTGGTAGAGCAGTGGCAACACTGAAGAGGCTACCCTGGATAAATAAGACCTTATTATTATTATTATTATCATTACTATTATTACTATTGTTGTTGTTGTTGTTATTATATTACAATCTATATCATTGAAAGACTGGCCTTAAACTGCTACTTAAACTATTCACTGTTGTGACTATATTGAAGATGTTTGTTAAATAAAGTTTCATGTCATATCATTTCATTTCAAAAGTGGGAACCTACCGTATATCATGCTTATTCAGTTCTCACCAATGCAGCAGAAACACATATTCACACACGCGCGCGCACGAGCTCACGCACACACACAAACACATATAGATACGCACACGTAATAGTCATAGACAACATCTGACAACACTCATGAATAATTGGGGGAACTGCAAGACTGGTCATTAAAAAAGCTGCAGAATAAAATAAAACTTGCCCGTATAATCATCATGAAATCATTTGTGTCGTTGGCATTACTGGATTGTGGTCCTAGGAGAATTTTGCAATTGACTTGCTACTCTTTTTAATCCACATGCACATTTCGATGCGAACGACCTAGGCCTAATTGCGAGACGTCAAAACAAAAAAGGTAAGAGCCCACTTTTTTCTGAAGAAACAAATAATATCAACACACGCTTTTTTTGCATGCCTTGAATATAAAAACAAAGCAGCTGTTTGTAAGTGAACAATTTCCTTTTTGTCTTTTTTCTTTACTCAAAATGTTTGCTGAAACCTATGTTGCCAAAGTTTGCAAAAGATGAGTGCGGGCCCCTATGGAATGTGAATGTGATTTGTTGAATAACATGTGGGGAGGCACTCTACAAGCATTGCTTTCTGGCATTCCTCCCCATCTTCAGCATTTTCGTGTACTTTGCAGAGTTATACATGTCACCTACATGTATTGTAAACTGAAATGTGATTTATGCATTCGACTTCTATAAAACATTCTGATGTTTCTGTTGGAAATGGAAAGAAATGAATGAATGTTTAGTTTGATTACATTTATACCGCCACCGACCGTGTGTTTACCGAACGAAAGACAGTTTGCAAACACCCTGGGAATATTTCTCAAGACCTCTCACTATCACACACAGACAAGAAGAAAAGAAAAATGGCTCGCGAATCTTGAGGGTGACCCTACTTCTATTTCCCGACCATATAGTCCATGGGCCAAGACCCGAAAAATGGGTTATTGGTACCACCTGAGGTGGCAAAACCTTTTTGGTGTCATTTTGTTTGTCGGGCATAGATATGCTTATCAAGCTATGATTGCACTTCCAAATGAGTAGCTTAGTCATAACAAATGAATTTTTAACCAATTTGGTCTCCTTTTTATATCCCTATACTTCTGAATCGAAACTAACCGCTATACAAAGAAAAGCACTGTCTTGTGTATGTCCACAGGTGTTCTGTTGTAAACGCGGTGCGCTTAGTCTTTATTCAAGGCAGCGAAGGGAATATCCAAAGGGTTATGATGTCCACAGCTGTCACTCGGTGCGCTTAGTCTTTATCTAGAACAATGTGCCGTTATCATATCTAAAGTTCCTAATAAAAGGGATTATCTATACTGTTTTTATACTACCCTCTCAACAAATACATCAGTTTTAAACAAAAATCACTCTGTTCATTTACAATATTATCTATTATAATGTATTGTAGTGTACCGGTACATTGTTTTTGCATTATCTTTCATTGTTGGATGGAAACAAAGCGACATTGGCGTGGTATTAGCGTTTTCACCGTAGCGTTTTCACTGGAAAATGATAAATAATTGAAAAATAAGGTAAAATTCAGGAGGAATTGCTTTTTTGTTACTTTTGTTTTTAGATAAAGAGATATACACTGTATAAGCGTTGGATATTCCCTTCGCCGTCTTGAATAAAGATAAAGCGCTGTGGACATAACCTTTACATCTTCCCTTCGCTGACTTGAATAAAGACTAAGCGCACCGCGTTTACAACAGAACACCTGTGAACATACAGAAGACAGTGCTCTTCTTTGTATAGCGGTTTGTCTCGATTCAGAAGTATATGGATATAACAACGAAACCAAATTGGTTTAAAATTCATTTATTATGACTAAGCTACTCATTTGGAAATGCTATCATAGCTTGATAAGCATATCTATGCCCGACAAACAAAATGACACCAAAAAGGTTTTGCCACCTCAGGTGGTACCAATATCTGGCCTGGCCCATGGACTAATAATGAGTTTCCATGATACCATCTTTTCCCATGTAATTGACATTGTACACAAGCGTGTTGCCGACAGGACTGAAAAGTTAAGACTATCCTGGACAGGGCATAGTACTCATGAAACTCACCCTAATCTAGATGGCGACGTATTTTTAGCCTGAATTAGTCCTTGATAGCCAGTCAATAGAAGGCAGAGCTGCTGGCAGGTTGTGGTAGTCGACTAAAAATGCGTCTAGTGAGAAACCTCCGAATAGAGGCGTGGAACCAGGCGTGGAAAGACAGTTGGCAGTCTTCAATATTGAAACCCCCTCAATATTGAAACTCCCTCGCAGGTACATGTACTTCACAGCTGTAACGCAGGTACTTTGCAGTTCCTGTGTATCACTCGTAGCTGAAAATGGATCGGTTTCAAAGCTCTCACGCAGGTTACACGGAATACACGCAAGTAGCAGGTAAATAGCACGCGTCTAGCAGTATTAAAGACACAAGTACGGAACTCGCCAACACCCTTGTCCTCCCGCAGAAAATTCTTCCGCGTGCTGGAAAATCCCTACTCGCAACAAGCCTGCGTAGCTTACCCAGAAAGGTGTGACAGGGCCTTTAGACTCTTGCGAAAAGTCGGATTGGGAAAAAAAAAAGTTTGTGTCATTTTTCAAGAGATCAAATCACATGTTTGCAAAATACTTGCAAAGAGAAAGAAAGAGGGGACCCAATGCAGAACCTTGCAGAAAACCTGTCAACAAGCCTGTTCTCACAATAACACTAATCGAATTTTACATTATTGATAACTGAACACTGTATAAGATTTGAAAATCACATTCTAAACCAAATCAAAGCATTTTGTTCTTATTCTATGACAGCACAATTTCGTATTAGGTAGCATAATATGGTCTATACAATCAAATTTCTCCGTTAAATGCAACAAAGTCCAACCAACAGTTAATCGTGAGTTTAGATAGTAACCATTTCTAAACCCAAATTGCTGATGTTGAAAAATAAATGACTTGCTGTTAATAAAAGATATGCATTGAGCGTTAAAACTATTCATTTTTTATGAAGTTGATAATGATAATGAATAACACTTATATAGCTCTTAATACTGATGTTTCTAAGCGCATTTATCCGGATAAAAAATATTGAGGCAAGATACAGCATTATGTACATAATATAACAACAACAACAAAAACAACAATTAGGATTGAGTAAACAGGTAAGTTTTCAACAATGATTTGAACTTATCAATACTTTCAGCATTACGAATATAGAGAGGGAGTTAAGTCCAAAGAGAAACCATGTAGTTTGAAGTAAACACCAAAGGAAAAGTGAACACCTAAAGAAAAATTGACAACAGTAATATAGTCTTGAGGTTTTGTAACTTTATATCTTTTGTGCATCTCATTTTAATTGTTCCATCAGGGCCAATTGGATAGTCGATTAGTATTCTGACTACAAGCCACGGAGCAGCGATGGCCTTCCTTGGCAGTCTTGTATCGGCAGTGATTACTTATGCCATCTTGGTGGTCATTGCGAGTGTTGTAACCCTGTTCGCAGCGTACCTACTTTACATCAAATATACCCACATCAAATATCGCCACATCCCCGGCCCACAAAGGTCTAGGTAAGAAACAGAACAGTTTACAAACGTTTTAACATTATGCAAGTACACGTACTAATGAAAATTACTTATTGTAATTGATCGAGAAGACGATTTTTTTTAACGTACTGGAAGAGGTTCCCTTACATGGGACTGCATGTGTCTGTATTACAATTTTATATCATGGAGTGGGAAGGAGTTTGTTTGCAGACTTTACATTTATGATAATTTAGGTTTAGAGAATTCATCGCAATGACCTTTCCTTTTACCTCCAGCGCAGAGAATAATCGTCAATGTGTTTGTTGGTATGTTTGTGGAAAGCTAAAGCTTTTCAGTATAGATTAGAGTAATGTGTTGATGTATCCTGCTGAAGCATCATCGTTATACTGTTAGATGTTGTATTATCCATGAAACAGCTTTTTTATTGTGTAACTCATCTGTCCTTCCAGTTCAAGTGAGATTTGTGTGCCATCTGTAAACTCCTGTGCTCTTATCTTCTCCTTCGGCATCACAGTAAAGCTATAAAATGACCCAAATATAAGTCATCTGCTCATCTGCAATCTCCACATTAAACAGCAGCAGGAGGCTTACCACTCTGATATTTAAAAAAATAGTGGGCACACTAAATCTGCATAGCTTCAAGGTGTTACAAGTTACAATAATTAATGGGTTGAATTTGCCTCAGAGCTGAGGGAAAGTAGTGGACCTTATATGCCTTCAGCATAAAAATTGACCTTTCACGCATGAAAGTTATCATAACCAAGACTTAAAATTGTGAGGCCTACGTCTAAACCTTTGCGTGACATCAGAACTGGGGCATATACCTTAAATGTTTTAAGAGCCTAGGAAAACCCCTGACATAAATTCCACACACTCAGAGGAAATTAATTTCCCCCAGTTGTAAGAATATTTTTCTTTATAGTACCACTTTTTTTGGATTATAAGTTACAGCTTGAATCTAGACATCACTAAACTGAGTTATTCACTGTTTGAGTTTGACTTCTTATTTCTTGCTTTCATCATACAGCTTTATTTTCGACAATGATGTCATGCTAAAAGAACGCTTGGAAGAGGATGCCATTGGAAAGCTGGTATGTAAGCCTTCATTATGTCCTAGGTATAAGATACACAAATTATGATAAATGTATAATATAATAATAACATTATAAATATAAATATATATATATATATGCATTATATACATATATTATATATATATTATATATTATATATATATATATATATATATATATATATATATATATATATTATATACACACAATTTGTCCACGTGTTGGCGAGATAATAAGATAAAAAATAAACAAAACTGGAACAAAGTTCTTAAGTCGCTCGAAAATTTGTGTGCAGAAATAAACCGTTGGTGAATACATGAACTTCACTCCAGTTTTGTTCTTCATATTTGTTTATATATATATATATATATATATATGCTACCAATATACGTCCAGGGAGGTCATGTGTGTATATGCGTGTGTGTGTTTGGGTGTGTGTGTGTGTGTGTGTGCTTGTTTTCATAAACGGGGAACTATGAAGCACAAATATTTTTCTCCTTCGCATGATAGCCTATAGAAAGAGCATCGTCAATAGCCTTGTGCAATCTTACGTGATCTATAACAGAAAGTCACTGCAAAATGCTACTCTAATGCGATACTTTTCTTCTACTTTTTTTTAATCCAAGAAAAAACGAAATCATGGAGCTCCATTTAAGAGGGTTTATAAGAGAATGCAAGTGAGTGAGATTTGTGATTTTCACTTCTGTGTTGTTTGTACTGCCATGGCGGATGGTATGATGCGCGGTTACATAACAAAACATGTTGTACTACCTCCAAGAGTGTAAAATGTTATTATGTTACAAGTTTGAAGCAGGTCAGGGTCGTCCCAAGGTCGTCCCACGTGTCTATATGCATCCTTGCCTTCTTTCTGCCTTCAATATCAGTGGTTTAGTGGTGATATTTCACAACATATAGCTATGAGCAAACGTATATATAAGCATCAGGCATTGTCAGGGGGAAAACATATTTATGCAGGAAATATCTACATGTACCTAGTGATTGTTTGAAATTCTGCGACATCTAGCCTTTTGCAAAGGCAGCGCGCTTTAATTCCAGCACACGCATGCAGAGAACAATCATAGAGATGTATTTCTTTAGTATACATCTCTATGAGAACAATGGACTCGCACACACAGCGCGCGACCTGGCTGCGAGAGTACTTAGTAGCTCGCAGTTCCCATCCGATCGCTGCGTGCGCTTGTCAACCGCTCGCCGTATGCGAGTTCATTGCGAGCAGCCTTTGCAAAAGACTATGTGAACTCTAAGACCGGCATGCTTTTCTCTTCTGTTGTTTTTTTCCTCTCTATTTTTTTTTATCAGGTATCAGAAGTACGGCATGCTTCATAAATTGCAAGTCCTGCATCGTGTTATAATTTTCAACGTCGACTCAAAATTTGTCAAGGTAATGATGGTCGCATGATTTCAGGGTATATATACTTGTAAAATGTTGTGTAGAAGTCATGAAATAATATTTAGAAGTGTAGCACTTTGATGTGACAAATCAAATATAGTAGTACAGCTGTACATTTTTTTTTTCATTGGGATGCATCACAATGACTCCTTCCTTCGAAGGGCCAGAGTCTTGTGTGTCTGTCTGTGGTGAGATTTACTCTGAGGTGATAACTGATTCTCTTTCATGTGTATATACAGGCTCTTAATAAAGGTATTTTAGGTGAAAATAAAAATAAGGAATGTTATTTTCCATAATTATAATGTACAAAATAAAATCATCTATACACTTCCCTACCCCTCCCGAACGAAAAGTTAAGCGAATTATGTAGCACACACATTGCATTTATGTGTGATCACAGTGAACTTTCTCTCTGTGTGTTGAAATTGACATGATAAAGTAAATCTAACGAAACAGTCGTCTTTAGAATAAGGTATGAAATCTGTGTCAGAGATATATTATAATACCCTTGGACTTTCATTACCATTTATGACTGTAAAGCTCCTTACGGCTCACTATGAAACGCTCTGTAATGAATTTTTGTTATTTTGTGTGTGTGTGAAGTGACTTTTAGAGTGCACCTACAAGTACTTTTAATCTATATGCATAGTGTGATACACTTATTGTGACACCCCCCCCCCCTTTGGGAAGGGGGACTCCACATTAGGTCACTCGTACCATATTTTCCATGCACTTTAAAACTTAATGTTAAATTATTCTTACTCTAAATTTTAAATTCTCTTTAAAAAAAATAATGATAATGATATATTGTTATATCTCTGAAAGTAAATTTCAGTACTCAAAGTGTTAAAGTTAATATTTGGAGTTTTATAATTCAACATTGGCAAAAGGTTCGAGGAGTGGCAACATTTAAAATGTTGGCTTTACCTTTTTTTCATTTTTAGAGGGCAGGCTGAGGGATTTGGGATCTAGAATGTCAGGTCTGTAATAATAGTCTGGGTGCCAAAGGCTGAACCTTGTTTTACCGTCCACCCAATGTTTTTTGAAAGTTTCACCCTATTTTGGGGGTGCTGAATCCGAATCTGCATGATGCAGCTCTTACATCCTTGAGGGTTTTGAGATATTCAAGATGGCCGCCAAAATGGCCGCCCAAACCGGAAATTCCCACATATTTCCTTCTAAATGGTGAGAAATTGAAAACAATTCATGGTTTTACCCTATTTCGAGGGTGCTGAATCCAAATCTGGATGATGCAACTACTGCATTCTTAAGGATTTTGAGATATTCAAGATGGCCGCCAAAATGGCCGCCAAAATTGGAAATTCCTATGTATTTCCTTCTAAATGGTGAGAAATTGAAAACAATTGATGGTTCTAAGCTATTTCGAGGATGCTGAATCCGAATCTGGCTGATGCGACTCTTGCATCCTTGAGGATATTGAGATATTCAAGATGGCCGCCAAAATGGCAGCCAAATTACCTGGAAATTCCTATGTATTTCCTTCTAAATGGTGAGAAGTTCAGAACAATTTATGGTTCTAAGCTATTTCGAGGATGCTGAATCCGAATCTGGCTGATGCGACTCTTGTATCATTGAGGATTTTGAGATATTCAACATGGCCGCCAAATTGGCCGCCAAAATGGCCGCCCAAACCGGAAATTCCTATGTATTTCCTTCTTAGTGGTGAGCAATTGAAAACAATTGATAGTTCGAAGCTATTTCGACGGTGCTGAATCCAAATCAGGATGATGCAACTCTTGCATCGTTAAGGGTTCTGAGATATTCAAGATGGCCGCCAAAATGGCCGCCAAAATGGCCGCCAAAATGGCCGCCAAAACCGGAAATTCCCCTGTATTTCCTTCTAAATGGTGAGAAATTGAAAAACTATTGATGGTTTTACCCTAGTTCGAGAGTGCTGAATCATAATCTTCATAAAACTCTTGTATCCTTAAGGGTTTTGAGATAATAAAGATGGCCAACAAAATGACCGCCAAAAATGGAAACTCACATGTAGAGTAGAGACCCCCTTTTTCCTTGTAAATGGTGTAAAATTGAAAACAAACTGATGGTTTTACCCTATTTTGAGTTTGCTGAATTTGAAGCTGCAGGATCCAGCTCTTGCATCCTTAATGGTTTTGAGATGATAAAGATGGCCGCCAAAATGGCCCCCAAATGGCCGTCAAAAACGGAAATTCCCATGTACGCCCCCTAATTCGGTCTAAATGGTGTAAAATTGAAAACAATTGGTGGTTTTATCCTATTTTGAGGGTGCTGAATCCGAACCTGGTTGATGCAACTCTTGTGTTTTGGGGTTTTTTGAGAATTCCAAGATGACCGCCAAAATAACTGTCAATATGGAAATTTTTGAGACCCTATTCAGCACCCTCGACATTTTGTTGTTGCCACTTTTGCGTTCCTTAGGGTTTTGAGATGTCCAAGATGACCGCCAAAATAATTGGCAGAAATTGAAATTCCAATGTTAATATTTTTTACTTAATGGTGAAAATTTGAAAATAAATTGATGATCCCTCCCCATTTCGAGGGTGCTGAATGTTTTGAGATATTTGCAAATGTCCTGTATAAACGGAAATTCCTTGATATTTTCTTATAAATTGTGGAATATTGTGCTATCACGTGAAACGAGTGATTAAAAGCAATAATCCGTATTCTTGAATTCAACTCGGTTGAGCAAATTTGTCAAATCAGCCAATAATTAATGGCATCCAAAATGGCTGTCACAATGGTATTGTAATATACTGAGATATTCCGATATGTCTCAAACGGAACTTTAACACGTAATGGAAAGAAAAATGATATTGACATCATACTGAAACGTACAAACACAAAGATAAGACTGAAAATTTCTTTATGCACAATTGTTATAAAGTAATGCATGTGGTAGCCAATAAGGGCTCCACAGACTGATGTGAAGTTAATCCTTTTTGGTTATAAGAGTAATATTAAATTATGGCCTGCTGGTATTTGGTGTTCAAATTTGTCTTGTATTCGTATGAGTCTCGCCGCGTACTCTTATGAAACTTGTGGCATATTCTGATTACGTCACTAGAAATGGTTGCATCCATGACCACTATAGTAGATATCAATATAAAGGTAATTTCAAAAGTACTCTGCGTGATTATGATATTCGTAAGTACTGGACTATCAACTATTACCTTACATGTTGTTGTTTGTTTGTTTGTTTGTTTGTTTTACTGCGCGTTACCTGTGATTTTTCCATCCCCTCGTGTGTATATATGATATCGTCGCTTGGGCGACAAGACCCTGTATCTGAAATTTTTAGTGAAAATGACATTTTTGAATAAACAGATAATCAGTTAATGATGTCCTGTCCAAACCTTTGCTGTCTTACCCCCAAAATGAAGCTACCATGACATGTCAAAGGAAAGGTTCTCTCATTTGTTATAGTGCTTTGGCTACCATGTTTGTTTACTTTTTGTTTTTGTTTTTGTTTTCCTCTCCTGAACATGTGACATTTTGTAGATACGAGGTTTGTCGCCCCATATATATATATAATATTACATCATACTGAAGAAAAATTTGAAGCAGAACTATAAAAATGTCCAACTCTTGTCTTCGACAATGTCATCAAGACCACCAGTGAGTGTTCATGGATGAAACGATTAAAACTGTTCATGGATTAAAACAGGTAATATTGGGAATCTCAGTAAACTTCTCTACATCACTATCACAATATGATCGAGATGGGTATGTCTTGTCCACTGATTGTTAGTGTTCAAAACATATCCATGATATGTAGATGAAACAGTATAATCTTTCAAATATTCAACCTCATCTGTAGTCTTGCAGGATTCATTCCTGGCACAGCTGTATCTTACAAACTCCAAGATATCCGGTAAAATTGGTTTCACTGTACAGCAAGTTCAAACTGGGATGTACAATATGCATTCGTTTATCAGCAGAGTATGGTTGGGTTTAGATTTTGCCATTGATGAAAACCTGAAATAGGGTAAAACCATCAATTATCAATTTCTCACCATTCTGGCGAGCATTTTGGCGGCTATCTTGAATATCTCCAAACTCTCAATGATGCAAGGGTGGTTTCGTCCAGATTCGCATTCAGCACAGTGATCAAAATAGGGTAGAATCATCAATAAAATTGTTCTCAATTGCGAAACATTAAAATTGAAATACGTGGAAATTTCCGGTTTGGGCGGCCATTTTGGAATCGGAATAGGATAGGACCATATTGTTCTCAATTTTGAACCATTGAGAATGAAATACGTGAGAATTTCCGGTTTTGGCGGCCATTTTGGCGGCCATCTTGAATATCTCAAAATCCTCAAGGATGCAACAGTTGCATCATCCAGATTCGGATTCAGCACCATCGAAATAGGGTAAAACCATCACTTGTTTTCAATTTCTCACCATTTAAAAGGAAATACATGGGAATTTCCGGTTTGGGTGGCCATTTTGGCGGCCATCTTGAATATCTCAAAATCCTCAAGGACGCAAGAGTTGCATCATCCAGACTCGGATTCAGCACCCTCGAAATAGGGTAAAACCATCAAGGTGGTTGGTGTTTCCAATTTCTCACCATTGAGAATGAAATACGTGAGAATTTCCGGTTTTGGCGGCCATTTTGGCGGCCATCTTGAATATCTCAAAATCCTCAAGGATGCAACAGTTGCATCATCCAGATTCGGATTCAGCACCATCGAAATAGGGTAAAACCATCACTTGTTTTCAATTTCTCACCATTTAAAAGGAAATACATGGGAATTTCCGGTTTGGGTGGCCATTTTGGCGGCCATCTTGAATATCTCAAAATCCTCAAGGACGCAAGAGTTGCATCATCCAGACTCGGATTCAGCACCCTCGAAATAGGGTAAAACCATCAAGGTGGTTGGTGTTTCCAATTTCTCACCATTGAGAATGAAATACGTGAGAATTTCCGGTTTTGGCGGCCATTTTGGCGGCTATCTTGAATATCTCCAAACTCTCAATGATGCAAGGGTGGTTTCGTCCAGATTCGCATTCAGCACAGTGATCAAAATAGGGTAGAATCATCAATAAAATTGTTCTCAATTGCGAAACATTAAAATTGAAATACGTGGAAATTTCCGGTTTGGGCGGCCATTTTGGAATCGGAATAGGATAGGACCATATTGTTCTCAATTTTGAACCATTGAGAATGAAATACGTGAGAATTTCCGGTTTTGGCGGCCATTTTGGCGGCCATCTTGAATATCTCAAAATCCTCAAGGATGCAGGAGTTGTATCATCAAGATTCGGATTCAGCACCCTCCAAACAGGGTAAAACCATCAATTGTTTTCAATTTCTCAACATTTAGAAGGAAATACATTGGAATTTCTGGTTTTAATTGGCGGTTATTTCGGCGGCCACTTTGGCGGCCATCTTGAATATCTCAAAACCCTCAAGGATGCAACAGTTGCATCATCCAGATTCGGATTCAGCACCATCGAAATAGGGTAAAACCATCACTTGTTTTCAATTTCTCACCATTTAAAAGGAAATACATGGGAATTTCCGGTTTGGGTGGCCATTTTGGCGGCCATCTTGAATATCTCAAAATCCTCAAGGACGCAAGAGTTGCATCATCCAGACTCGGATTCAGCACCCTCGAAATAGGGTAAAACCATCAAGGTGGTTGGTGTTTCCAATTTCTCACCATTGAGAATGAAATACGTGAGAATTTCCGGTTTTGGCGGCCATTTTGGCGGCCATCTTGAATATCTCAATATCCTCGAGGACGCAGGAGTTGCATCATCCAGATTCGAATTCAGCACCCTCCAAACAGGGTAAAACCATCAATTGTTTTCAATTTCTCACCATATAGAAGGAAATACATCGAAATTTCTTGTTTTAATTGGCTGTTATTTCGGTGGCCACTTTGGCGGCCATCTTGAATATCTCAAAACCCTCAAGGATGCAAGAGTTGCATCATCCAGATTCGGATTCAGCACCATCGAAATAGGGTGAAACCATCAATTGCTTTCAATTTCTCACCATTTAAAAGGAAATACATGGGAATTTCCGGTTTTGGTGGCCATTTTGGCGGCCATCTTGAATATCTCAAAATCCTCAAGGATGCAAGAGTTGCATCATCCAGATTCGGATTCAGCACCCTCGATATAGGGTAAAACCGTCAAGTGTTTTCAATTTCTCACCATTGAGAA
The DNA here is from genome assembly GCF_040938485.1 of Diadema antillarum. NCBI lineage: Eukaryota > Metazoa > Echinodermata > Echinoidea > Diadematoida > Diadematidae > Diadema > Diadema antillarum. The sequence continues at coordinate 21,274 of NW_027273141.1, forward strand.
TGAAATACGTGAGAATTTCCGGTTTTGGCGGCCATTTTGGCGGCCATCTTGAATATCTCAAAACCCTCAAGGATGCAAGAGTTGCATCATCCAGATTCGGATTCAGCACCCTCGAAATAGGGTCAAACCATCAAACAACATTGGGTGGACGGTAAAACAAGGTTAGGCCCAAAAAGTGGCTTTGGCACCCAGACTATAATGGGATGCATGCGAGTTGCCAAATGTGACCTGCCGATAACTGATGGTTTGAATAATTTCCCTTCCCTGCCATGCATGCAGGACCTCTTGACTAATACCCTGCATACGAAGCCGCCCTACGAATGCAAAAAGTTACGGTGGGTGTTTGGCGAGAGAGCAGGTGGCCTTGGGATGATTGCCGAGCTGGACCATAGCAAGTACGAGAAGAAGCGGTCATTGAATTAGTCCTGCATTCCACAGAAAGTACGTACACTGTCACAAGGCTGGATTTTTATTCTTATTTTCATTTTCACTGTTTTGGTCAGACAGAGAGATTTCCGTCAATAATTGGATGCTTTTTTAAGGGGCATATGATGCAATTATACACGACAATAGAATGAATGCCATTATCATTGGGGTCTTTTTCAGTTCAATAGTTCTTTTTTTTTTATTACTTCCATCATCAAAAACGAAAAAAGACGACATGATTTAAAGCGGTACAAATTATCGATTTGTCTTTCATTCGTCTGATAAGGGCAGGTTTTTTTTCACTTTGGCACGGTAACAAAAAAACAAGTAAGTAATCATAACAATGGAAAACAATGTTCGACTAAAATGCCAAGCATGGAAGACATGGAACACTGGATATAAAACAACGGCAGCACCAATTGTTATACCAAGAAAATATATTTATATCAAATTCATGCATATACAATTTATTGTACATTTGCCCGTTGATATACGATGCTGATACTGTAAACAATACTTACTATGATTTTAGAATGCAAACATATAAGATATTTAACATAGTACATTTTTAGCACAGACGCTATTTGGCCGTTATATGCCGGGAAAATGTGACCAATAAAGAATCAATGTATACAGGCGGCCACACAAAACAATAACGACGACAACAACAACAATAACAATACAAAGCAAAGAAAAAACAGAAATGAAGAAGATGCACACACACAGTTGCTGGACAACGAAGAACGAGGAAAGAGGAGCAGGGAAGAATGGAGAAAGAACAGGAAAAGGAAAGGAATGGAAAGGGTCTTTGGACATGTTACAAAATCTCAAGGACAAGTGAAACATGGGGGATTTTCATGAAAGGAATTACAACTGGTATATATGGAAATCGAATATTTTTAAAGTTTAGATTTGAATGTAATTAACTTAACAAATTCTTTTGAATTATTATCTAAGCTATTTCAAAATCTGGGTCCAGCATAAACAAATGTATTTTGAGTGTGAACAGTTCTCACTCAGGGAAGATTAAATTCTTTGGATTGTCTCGTGGGATAGTTATGCACGTGACTGTTACGGTGAAATAAAGAGTGAAATATTTTGGTATAGGTGGTTGCCGTTGTAGTTAATCATAAATTGACCAAAGTGAAATAAATAGAACGCTTTTTATTTTCAGGATTTAATGTTCATGGAACAACTCATCAGTATGTGCTTTGATATGAAGGTTAAAAACAATTCTGAGCGCTATCTTTTGCAAAACAAAAAGTTTGTCTAGCAATGTCGAATATGTATTCCCCCAAGCAAGAATTCCATAATTTGAATACGGTATTACTAAACTTGAATAAAGCATCATCAGAGCAGAAGAAGGGAGGTAATATTTCAATTTATTCATTATACCTATGTTACGTGCGATAACATTACTTCACTGCAAAAAGTCCGGTGTTAAATAGTGAACACCGAGCTGGTGTTAAATTTTCGGTGCTCATTTATGGTGTTAAATTAACACCTACGGGTGTCATTTCCAAATTTTAAACTGTTTTTTGAAGAGTTTCTTAGTAACTGCACTTCTTGTTGATTTTTAATTTAAACAAGACGATCAAGAATTTTACATTAAAATACTAGATTTTTGAAAAAAAATGTGAAAATAAATTTACACCAAAGTAACACCAGCTGGTGTGGTCCCTTATTGAAGCTGGACGGGTGTTAAACCATTGATATTAACACCAGCAAATATCAAATCAACACCATATGGTGTCATTTTTTAATTAACACCAGTACAGTGTCAAAATAACACCAGGTACAGTGTCAAATTAACACCACGAAGTGTCAGGTGAACACTTTTCAACACCATCACAGTGCATTTTTAACACCTGTGGGTGTGGTCCTTTATTGAAGTTTGATCGGTGTTAGATTTAACACCCGTGGTGTTAAATCTAACACCGATGTTTTTACAGTGTTATATCATTCATATGACACTTCTATGCAAGCTTGTTATCTAAGAATTTAAGAATTTAATTTAATTTCTTCTAGGGGAGTAATGTCAAATACAACGTTACCTGGAAGTCTATCTAAGGAATTATTGAAAAACATATACTTTGTCTTTTCATATTTAGTGACAATTTATTTGCATATATCCATTGTGCGACATTCTTTAATTCATAATTCACCGTACTGACAGACTGATTAAAATATCAGGGTATATCGTGCTAAATCGTATCAAAAGCCTTGGAAAAGTCCAGGAAGATGCCTGTTGTATGCGAAAATGTATCAAGTGCATGTGTAATTTTTTCCACAAAGGTAAGTAAAGCGTGGGTGGTGTCGTGATTTTCTCTAAATCCAAATTGAACATTCGTAAATACACTACTCATGTAAAAAATAAACAAATAATTATCGATTTCATCACAATCTGGGCTTTTCCCTGAATTCTTTCAAATTATAAACGATATCATTAACTTCTTCATATGTGGGGTCCAAAAATTTAGTTTTAGGATTAGGTATATTTAGAAAATCATAAAACACTTTATTAGATAAAGGGATATTTTCGTGATAACATTTTCCCAGTCAATGCATTAAAAAAAAAAAATCATTACAAATTTCGGCCGCGCGAACAAATCAAAGTTTTAGGAAAATCTGACAATTAGTTGAAAATGTTTCTACCGGCATGTAAATTTGTGTTCACACAATCTAATAATGGCTTATCATACTGACGTAAGAAAAAAAATGTTTTTCAAATTTTATGTGTGTGTATGTGTTTTATGCACTTTTTAAGGAACAGAAGATTGAATGATTTCAATCCCTTCCCCTAGAAATCCATTAGAACAAGCAATTATCATATGAAATTTGTCCTGCAGGTCAGTTTCACAAATGTTGTTGCAGGAGTGTACAATGTCATCTACTGAATATCGCTCTTTTTCTCGGTTCAAATAAAAACAAATGGATTCAAACTGTATCATGAAACTTTGATTAAGGGACATATCCTATAAATGCATGATAACACACTGATTATATAAACCTCTCTGTGGTGTGCGCATACTCTCTAAAAAATCGAGTGAAAATATTCACTCTTGAAGGAGTGAACACAACAAAGAGTGAGTGAGTGAGTGAGTGAGTGAGTGAGTGAGTGACCTCAGGGATCACTCGAAGATTTTGGAGTGATCCCTGAGGTCACTCTAAAACGAGCGAAAATGAACATTTTCACTCATAATTCACTAAAATTTCACTCTAAATTTACTCTTTTTTGTATTTACTCCTTCAAGAGCGAATATTTTCACTCGATTTTTTAGAGAGATAGGATTGCACGATTATGTTGCTTATGTGAAGGAGCAGTTTGTCAGTCTTCTTCGCGGAGATATATTTTATCATTCTTTTTTTCATCATTGATCATCCTCATCACCATTATCACCATCACAATCTTTATCACACATATCTACCTCCATTTTTCGCCCTGCATGTTCTCACACAGGTTGGATTCTCCATGAAGTTGGATGCTTTCGATGATCACTGTCCATTTCCGAAAGCTATCTCTAAGCTTTTAAAGGGGGTGATGGCATCAATGATGAAACCCTGGCTGTGGGTAAGGTCTCAGATGGCTCGAGGAACGAGATAGGAATACCGAAGGTTTATGGGAGAAAGTGAATTACAGCATATACAGCAGAATTATCATAATGATAGTAATGTTACTGTTATTACACAGTACTTTTAACGAAGAGGAAGAAGACAAATAAAAGGGAGGAGGAGGAGGAGAGGAGAAGGTGAAAAATAAGGAGACAAAGACGAAGAAGAAGAAGGAAGAAAAAGAGGAAGACAGAAAAGAATTAGTGTACTCCTCAATGGTTAGGAGAATAGTGACTTATCTTATGTATCCATCAGTCCATAGAATGTATCGATAAACAGTTATACTGTATGATACTTCACTTATTGGAGGGGATCAGCTTTACAGACATGATATGAATGAAGGAGTGGTCACTCGTTATTTTGCATGGAGGGGACTAGACAGTAGAATGCAATGCTATAATGGGAAGGACGAAGGGCGAGAGGAAAGACCGGACATAGGTGGGGTTGGCGGCACTGGACATAGCAACTATGTTGAATCATGCACTGAACATACAGCTTTGGGCAAGATGTTGCATCTCTTATATGTCTCTTACGACCCTTCCTTTCTTACAGTATGAGAAACAATGCAATGCTTCCCTCACTGAGGCTGTTTCCCTCAGTTTAAAAAGGGAAATCCAGTCCAAATATAATTTAGTCTGATTAAAAAAAACTTTAAAAATTCAGTGGTAGAAATTTGACTGAAATCAGACGAAAAACAAGGAAGTTATGACATTATGAAGTTTTGCTAATTTCTGCAAAACAGTTCTTGTGCAGTGGATGTGGATATGCAAATGAGTGAGCTAGCCATGTCATAACCTCACAATTTTCCATTGATCGTGTACAAAAAAAAAAAGAGGAAATGATGAAAATTCACTGTTTTTGTCATTCAAGTCTGAAACGTGATCTTATTCCTAGTTGAATAACTTCAGAATAGTGATCAGTTAGATATACTAGGATTTGAGCCTCGGGCATAATTGCGTTTGAATGAAAAACTCGACATTTCACAATTTTATATACAAGCTATATATATGGTAAGATGTGAGGGGATGACTTGCTCACTTTGCCATTTTCATACTGACCGTTCAAGAACTGTTTCTTGAAAAATCAGCAAAACTTCAAAATGTCATAACTTCCTTAGTTTCTACCAGATTTCAATAAAAATATTTCCGTTGAACTCGCAATATTTGACTCGTTTCTGTGAGACTAACTTATATTTGGACTGGAATTCCCCTTTCAAAGAGCAAATGCTTCTCATTACATTGGTGTGAGCAGGAAATGGTATGATTACCACAAAGGAAAGAACATCAAACTGACGGTATACAGGTGACGTCCTTGAAAGCACTGAGATAAGCGGTCTTAGAAGAGTTCATTACATCACATAGAATTACACAAGGACGACTTCGGCGTACTGTTTTTCGAGTGATCCACATCTCACTACATGTGAAGAGTTTGTTCGCAAAAACCGATAAGTCCAAACTTGTCAAATGGAGATACTTGCGTCAACAAAAATAAAGAGAATAATAAGAAAATTTTTGCTTCTTTTGACAATAACTTCAAAAATATACGTTTATATGTAGTAACCAATATATCTCTTAAAAGGTGTTATTTTGTTCTTTATGATAGAGACCGTACTTCAAAATCTTCAAAAATGGACTTATCGGTTTTTGCAAACAAACTCTTCATGTATAACTCCGCTTTCCAATAGATCACTCTTTCCATCGCTATATTAATTTTTTGTCACCACTGCAAAGTGAGTTTTATTTCTTTCGTTATGTATTATATATATATATATATATATATATATATACATATATATATGCATTCATATGTATTATTATGATCTAATGATACAAATAATATTATAAATAATTGTACCCAATTTTAGGGACTTTATGGGAAAATGCTGTCAGGATATATGCGGCATTTAAAAAAATGTGGCAGTGATTTTACAGTGGCTTTCTCAATTTTTACTTTTTGTCGCTTTTGCTGTACAGGATATTTACGTTTTTTTCACCACCGGAAAGTATGCATTGTTTATCTCATTCACATATTTTGTATTCATAATTTATGTTTTGTATACTCCATCTACGTATCACCTTTGGTTAGATGGAAATAAAGTATTGAATTTGATTCAATTAAATCGGTGTATACAGGAAATCAACAATGGCATGTGCAGACATCAGGTTGGCGTCTTGAATATATTCTCCATGTCTCTATCACTCCATATCTTCAGATGGTACCTACAAAGGAGGCGGCAAATTTTCGAACCGAAGTGAGAGAGGCGGCTCGTTTCATCCGTAACGCCGGTCGAGACATCATCCTTGAGAGGATTGCAGCCCGTCGGAGGGGAGAAGACGTCCCCAAAGACATCCTGACTCACATCCTGAATGCTTCTGATAACCTCAGCAACCAAGAGTTTGGCATAGAAGAAATGATTGATGAGTTTCTAAGCTTCTTTATAGCAGGTATCCCTAGCTAACAATCATTTGCCAGTGGTGGTTATAATCAAATTATGTAGGAGAGCTTGGAATATTTTGTGATTATTGGCTACTTGCTGCAGCCATGGAGATGATCTCCCTGCTGCGCATCACACTACTGCCAAGAACTACCTAGATGTTTGCACTATTTGTAGCTTTTCCTGAAAATGGAGAATGCATCTACAGTGGGTGCGTCACTCCGATAAAACGCTTGAAATCTGTCAATGCACCAAGACAAGAAATTAATGCCAATGTATCTGAGTCACGTGGCACTTGTGGAGTGACAAGCATCAGCCAAAATATCAAATGGTAATTAATATTTACACAATTTTAATGGTTTCATTTGAAATGCTGTCAGGATATGCTGTATCTGACACTTACTGCTGTACGTGCTAATCAAATGCTTTAACGGATCTAACAAAAGAGACACAGCTAATGAAGGAACAATGGAAGTTGATAAAGAAAATTAAGGCCTTTGCTCTTAATGCAATTTCAGTTTGGGGCTAAAAAGGCCAGTCTCATGTAACTCTTTCCAGTAGGGCCTACTTTTTCAGGCCTCCGCCACGAGGTGGCCGGTGCATTAGCCATGCTTCTGTGTTTTGTGAAACCTTTTAAAATGATATGGCAATTGTGGCTGTGTTTTGATGCTAAGCAAGGACAGATAGAGCATCACACACACACACACACACACACACACACACACACACACACATACGCGCACACGCACACAAATCGTTCAGAAAATTAATGTAAAATTGCCTCTCGATTTAGAATAAAGGTGTTTACAAAGTTTTGCGTTTTGCATAGATCTACCTATGACGTCCGTCACTCTTGATAAAAATGCCTATGGCCACATAAGTTGAGACTTGTGTCCTTCGCATATACCACCATCATTTTAGGGATGTCTTTGAATTTGTTGTGCCCCTTTATGGGCCACCAAGCAACCAGTGGTATAGAACCTGAATAGGGCTTTGAACAGGCAGTATCCTTTGAAAAGAAAGAAAAAAGCGATATGGAGATACGGGAGAAAAACGCAAACAGCATTAGTGAACAATAGATACCATGTTTTTGTGTTGAAGGCTTCTTTTCAAATGACTGTGTGCATGGGAAACCTCTTTTTAACAACTTACCCTATGTGCTTGTATCGTATTTTCATATAAACGGCCTCTCCTTTTTCCCAATGTCTGGAAATTCTTTGCATTGCAAAACAAAGGTCAAGAAACAACTGGCAATACACTAGCTTTCATCCTCCAGCAGTTGTGCCGATACCCACATGTCTATGAGAAGTGAGTGTTCTTTTTTTTTTGTTTTTTTTTTGTATCCTAGCAGGAAAGAACAAAGTGTTACAACAATTATTAAACACAATGTGAAACACATTCTCTCCATATTGTTAAATTTGAACATTTTAAGAGTGTGAACACATTGTGAATCATTTATTCATAGTGTACAGCAGTACAAGAATATGTGAATATCCTGTGAAAAACAACACCACAGTGTGAAATAATCTTCACAGTGTCAAATTCGAGCGTTTTCACATAGTCGACTATGTGCACACAGTGTGAACACACTATGGGACACTGTGTTATTTCCAACAGGGATGGCGAGCATGGAGCCTACTGCCTAGTGACATAATACATTGAAATTAAAATATTTTTCATTTTGACTACGGAAATTTGTTTGTTTTCTAAATATTTTCTCTTGGTGGATTTTGTCTACATCCATTGTAATACATGTTGTCTGATATGTTGTTTGAGCAGTACAAGCCCGTGAATAGCTTATAAGTTGCCAAAAGAGAAATTCAATAAGAAGAGATGCCTAAAAAATAGAAGAGGTTTGATAATGTATGATTTTGGATGAAGAAAACAACGAACTCATTCTTGAGTGGGCTTATGACAGGAGACGTTATTGAATATAAAAACCCTGCTGGAAAGAACACAGTGTCCCACAGTGTGAAAAACACAGTGTGAACACATTGTGAACACAGTGTGAAATCACTTCACACTGTTAAATTCTAGCATTTTAACAATGTGAACACAATGTGAGTCATCAATAAATGCTATCATACAGTCACACATGGCGGATTTCGAACCGGGTCCGTAAGGAATTAAACCCTATCGACCCGGTTCGAGCCGTAGAGACCCGCATTGACCCGCATCGTAACCCGTGTCAATTCCTGATGGATTCCGGGGGCTAAAATACGGCGGTGAAAAGAATTTGGTCCTTTTCAAATTTGCTCACGGATTTCAATTCCGTATTGATATCCGAAATGACCCATTTCAAACCGCATTGACTCGCATCGACCAGCTGCAACCAGCAGCGTAAAACCGTATGGACCCTTGCCGTATACCGCATTGCCTTCATGCAACGAATGATGACCAGGGCCCCGTTGCTAGAAACTTTACGTTTAAACGCAACTCCAAAAATCAAACGCAAGTCTCTTTTAGCAACGGCGCGCAAGTATCCTACGCAAGTTGCGTGAGATACTTGCGTAGGATGTGAGTTGCGTTTAAACGCAATTTGAGTTTCTTGCAACGGGGCCCAGGTTTACATCCGGGTCGGTACGGGTCGATAGGGGTCGAAAAGGATTCAGTTAATATTCAAAGCGGATTTTATACGGTTCGATACTGGTCAATACGGGTATCTACGGCTCGAACCGGGTCAATACGGTTTTAATTCCTCATGGACCCTGTTCGAAATCTGACCGTGTGTGACTGTAGCATAAATTACCCTCCATTCCGGGACTAATCCGGCTCATTTTTACCTGGATTAAATCCGTTTTGTGACCCGGCCGTGTGTGACTGTAGCATTACACTGTGAAACAAAGTTATGTTCTTTCCAGTATAGGGAATGCCCAGAAGATGGACCAAAAGCAGAGATGGGGTGGGATGTATCAATTCCATATGTCAATGTTTTCAACACTTGTTTTTACTGTGTTTATGTTTCTTGTCACAGCTTACATTTTGAAGCATTCATGATTCATACATTCATAAATGCACCATTTAACCGTCAATTCGCATATTACTGCCCCTCAGGGTTTTCGCTTGATGTATTACAATATGAGTGCAACGTGGGTTTTTTCTTCTCCTTGTGACACTTCTGATTTGTGGTCTATTCCATGAAAGCCAAAGTGTAAAATAATATCATTGATCAGAGTGTTGATGGAAAGAATTCCATACAGTGAGATGTATAGGCCTACTGCACATGTTTCAAATATGATCAATTCTCAAATGCACAAAAACAGCAAGATCTTGAGGATTTGGGAGTGTTTTTTTTTTCTTTTACACTTTTTATTGATTTTCATGATTTACATTCAACATCGAAAGTCAAAAACATGAATCACATATCAATCAACAAACAATAAGAATACAAACAAAAACTACTATTCTCAAAACAAAGTACTTGTAATGGTGGGTAACATTCTTTATACTTGGACTCTTTACCATAAATGTTACATAGGGGGCCATTTTCGATAATAAATAACTTCTTTATGCTTCCCTTTTGCAATAATCAATTCTGTATGTTTGATGTTCCTAATAAAGGCAATTACACCACCTAGGCTGACAACTCAGAGACTCCAACTCTCCCGTTTGAGATTTGATTTCTCCCGCCCTGGCTCTGTGTCTCCCGGTGGAAAGGATTTCTTACTTATTTCTATCGTATGTTGAAAAAATAAGCCTTAGATAGCACCAGAGAACATCTAGAATCCTAGGAACTTCGCGCTTCGCACACATCAACTTGGAGTCTCCCGTTTGCTAGGGGTTTCGGGCGGGAGAATCTCCAGACCTGAAGGTGCTTGGGGTTGGAGTCTCTGACAACTGAGTTTTTACATTTCTGAATATACATGTAGGCCTATCTTTATATCAATACTAGATGGTTCAACATCACTCTGTTTGGTCCTTTCCTACAGTCTTTTATGAAGCCCAGCATTACTCTTCTCCGTGTAAAATCAGCAAACGTTACGTAAAATGCCAAGCTAAGGATCTTGGAGTATTAGCTCACATTTTCCCCCCTAAATTGTGATTACTGTATGCTCAGTAACGCAGAGGGTCATCCTGTATCGCTTCATGGAGTGAAGTTTAATCCGAGAACATACTACATGTATATAAGTCTTTGTGAATGAGAGCTTGTGCTCATCAGGGTATCATGATTTTAATGTTTTTTTTCTGCTTTCTCTGTTTGTTTGTTTGTTTTCTTCACAGAGTGAAGCAGGAGTTAGATGAGAAGTTGGGGGACAAAACTTTTGTCTCTTATGAGGATATCATGAAGCTCGAATACCTCATGCTGGTGAGTTGACCTCGATTGTCATATTGTCATGTCATTATGATTGTTGTTCAACATTCTTTATTATATAAAAAAAAAGCCAATGTAACATGAAAGGCCTAGGTTGTCTCCTGGATTAAACAGGAGGCACAAGGCAAAAACAAAGGACAATACGGAAAAACATTTAAATACATTCTACATAATAAAAACACACTCATCAATTACAGCTACATAATTACACACAAAAAATTGACAAAAAATGCATCTATACACAAACAAATCAATATAATATATGCAATATTTGATTTCAAAACACGCATTTATATCATAATAGTACAACTTTATCTCATTCTATCTTTTTCATCTCTTCACCTTTTACTTTACTTTTTCTCTTTAATCTTTCGCTCTCTCTTTCTCACTCTCTCCTCTCTATCTCTCTCTCTCTTCTCTCTCTACCTTCCCCCTACCTTTCTTATTCCTTTATTTTGCTCCATTACCAATTAATTCATTTAACGCCTTCTTAATTTCTTCTCCAAAAAGCTCCATTTTAACTTTCTCATTAAAAAAACAATCCATTTATAACACCAAATCATATAACATCAAATCTGATATATCATTTATTAACAATAAACTAAATCTCAAACTCTTTTTTTCCTTGTATAAACCCATAATCATAAAATCTTAACACTGAAAAAATACTTATGTTATAAATAAATATTCGAACATCATATCTAAAATCATCAAATGCCAAACATGATACGCTCATGATAAATCGAATCCCAAATACTTTTTTTTTTCATTTCATTAAATTGATTATTATGATTCCATTACTAGTACTATTTCTACCATAATCATCGTCATCATCATAACTAGGCCAGCCATTATGATGTCTTTATCATCACAGGATGTCTCTTGGATATCAACAGCACGTCAAGTTCCATTTTGAAACCTATTCTCATGATCCGACATCCAGGTATATAGCGACGCGGCTGGAGTGAAAACAAAGCGATAAATACACAAATATAAAAGAAGAGTTTGTTCGCAAAACAGATAAGTCCATATTTGCCAAATGGAGATATTTACGATTAAAGGTCAAGAAAAATAAAGAGAATAATAAGAAAATATTTGTTTCTTTTGACCACAACTTCAAAAATGTACCTTTATATGTAGTGACCAATATATCATTTAAAAGCTATTATTTTGTATTTTATGACAGAGACTGTACGTCAAAATTTTCAAAAATGGACTTATCGGTTTTTGCAAACAAACTCTTCAAAAATTAATCGACCAGTCATGCCCGGGCGCTAATCGGACATATCAATTCATAAAGATACATACTTGATGACTACACTATATGCCAACTTTATTCGTCGGAATTAAGCGGAAAATGAGTTTTACAGTAATCGCCTTAGCTTCCAGGAGAGTACACTTTCAAATACTTTGGCACGATACAGCTCTGATTTACGCTTTTTGACTTTTGTTTTGTATACATATATATATATATATATATATATATATATATATATATATATAATTATATATATCATCATTAGGTGAAATTTCATGTCATGTCAAGATTGTGGCTGAGTACTTTGAAGCACTTATTCTTCTTGTTTTTCTTTCTCTCTTTTTGCATTTCAACTTTTACAAAAGAGCACCAGTTGAATGCTCCTGTCACCGTTCTATTCTTCTATCGCGTTCTAATTAATGTTTGCAGGTTCTGAAGGAAACAATGAGGCTGTTTCCACCAGTTCAAGGCACAAGCCGTATACTGGGATTTGACGTCCAGTATGAACAGTACCATCTGCCCAAGGGAACCCAAGTTATGGTAAATACAAATCAGGTGCACTCGGGTCGTTTAGCGGCACCCGTCCGGGTGTCTTGAGAGATGGGGGCTTGCAGATTAATATGTGCAAGGACAAAAATCAAAACTATGGTAACTAACAACGATCTTCTTAAAAAAGCAAATGGCAGCTGAAAGATAAATATAAATGTCGCTATGGCGACAGGTATGCCTCCGCCATAATGCATAGTTCTCCTGATATAGTGTCTTGACAATGTATGAAAGCAATTTTACATACTAAAGTAATTGGCAAAATATTAAAATGGCAGGTTTGTCACAAAGGTCTTTTTTTTTTCATTTTCCTTAAATTAAGTTTAATGGATGAATGGCTGTATCGTCTAAGAGTGCAGGGTGTTTGGAGATTTGAGGATTTTTACTTGGCTTTTGTAAGTTCATGCATTGAGTAATCTTCAAGGTATGGAGAAAAAGTGCAATTTCAGTATTAAATAGTAAAATATTACCATTTCAACCTGGCCTTTGACCATTGACCTTTGACCCCACGACCTTGAAATTCCCAAGAGAATCACTGTCAGATAGAACATGCATAAATAAACTCCTCAAAATAAGTTCTGCAATTAAGGTTTGATATATCATATTTCTCTCATACGAGCATTATCTTCATTAAATATCACATCATAAGAAAGCCTGATTAATTATCTTTAAAATAGCACCTCACTTCTCTTGTTTGAGTGTTCTTGGAATGTGCAAAACAGCTGAGTATGGGGACAGGTCAAAAGTGAAAAGTCGCAAGAATTCTGCTATTTATAACGTACAGTTTTGATGAAAAAAGCCACTGGAATAAGCACTGCCGAAATGACAGAACTTTCAGAAACTCCCACTTCCTAGACATTAGATGACTGTTTGGTCAACCTTTATGTTTAATTTCAATCTGCACATACTACTGCAGTTTTTAACTCATGGATGAGGCCTGGAATCTAATGATAATCTCACAATGCATTCTTTTCAAGCACATTCCTTCCCTGAAACGACCAAGCAAATGGGAATTATACTGTTTGACATAACACATTTGCTCTATTTTGCAATATTTCACATTTGACCTTCCCTCATACTCAGTCATACTGTGCATTCCAGGAACACCCAATCATAGCAAGTGAGGTGTCATTTTAAAGACAATCAATCAGACTTTCTTATGATGTCATATCTAATGAAGATAATGCGGGTATAAGAGAAATATGATATATCAAACTTTAATTGCAGAAATTATTTTGAGGAGTTTATGTACCTTGAGTCACTTTCGAGTTATGGAGGAAGAAGTGAAATTTAGCACTTTCCCTTGACCTTTGACCTTTGTTCTGCAAGAAACTCCCCAGAGAATCTCTAATGTGTAAAACATGTACATATTAAGTTTGAAGAAAAATCCTGCAGGCGTTACATGAATATGAGGGAAAGGGTGAAACTTTGAGGAACTGACCTTGACCTTTGACCCTGACTCCCAACTCCCTATAGATAATCACTGCCAGTCAGTACATGAATATGCGCTAAGTCTCCATGAAGGAGCCTTGAACCATTTGCGAGGTATGGAGAAAAAAGCAAAATGCTAACATTTTCGTTTGACCTTTGACCTTTGACCTCGTGACCCAAAACTCTGTCAGAAAAATCTTCATTTGGTAGTACATGTACACACTAGGTTTCAAGAAAATACCTTCAGGCATTGCATGGATATGGGGGGGGAGTGAAATTTTGAGCATTTTGGCCTTTGACCTTGACCATGTGCACACATAAGTTGATAGGCACAACTTCACCCACTCATACATACAGGCTAAGTTTCATTAGGATACCTTAAAACGGTTTTTTTTTTTTTTTAGTTATGCTGTCCACAATTGATTACGGACGGAAGGACGGACAACCCGAAAACATAATGCCTCCGCCGACAGTTCGTGGCGGAGGTATTTTTTTTATTACTTATTTTTATTTATTTATTCTCCACTCATGGGACGGATAGCCCTGGTCAGCTAAGAGCTGTTTTTCACAGGGGTCCGACCATATACAGTATTACAAAAAAAAAACAAACAAACAAACAAACAAACAAACATACAATCATTAAAATGTACAAACATTGAAACACACGTAAAAGGAATAAGAAAGAGATAGAAAAAATATTTGTACAATATATGCAATATGCTTAGAAATACACACAATACATTACAATATAATATGCATTACATTATTAAAAAAAAAAATATTCACACAGAAGAAAGGATGCCTCCACCGCTACACATTTTTTCTGTTTTTATATGTAATGAGTTCCATGACCTTTTACCCCAAGGTCATGGAGGTATAAAAACAAATTTCTCCCTGCCACAAACGTCTAGCAAAGAGAGCGTGAAAAATCTTCGTGTGAAACTTTCCATTTTATTCTACTTTTTTTTAAGGCGTATGCCTATCTCTATCATTTTACATAATGTCATTGAGAAATGAATAAGTTAATATTCCCGTTACAGGTTATCATCCAGGCCATGGGTATGATGGATTGCTACTTTGACGACCCAGAAGAATTTCGTCCTGAGCGCTTCCGACGTGACAACGACGAGCAGTGAGCTTTGATCTCTCCTTTTGTTGTTGTTGTTGTTGTTGTTGTTGTTGTTGTTGTTGAGAGAGAGAGAGAGTGAAAAAATAGAATTTATCATTAAGAGATTTCATTTTCACTGTTCGTTCATTTATCTTTTTATGCACGTCAGATCATGGGAGTCAGCTGATCTGCTGATGAAGGCTCTTTAAATCTTGAAATTCTTTCTATTTTATGTTGATCATCTGGAAAAAAATATATATATAATTAAGAAACCATCACATGGTATCCGATGCAGCACTATCAAGATGTTCTAATATTAACATTGATGAGATAGAAATTGTGTGTGTGTGTTTGTGTGTGTGTTATTCTTTTTTTCGTTTTGCAACATTAAGTGAAAGCTTTTCAATTCAGACCGCATATTGTGATTAACACAAGATAACTATTTTTTAAGTGGGACCCTCCATTTCCATTCTAATCTTTGTATTAGGTATATACCTTAGAAACGAAATTCTGTTGTTACTCGTGACCACTTGTACGTTTTCTTTGAAATTGTTATAAATTTGTTCTGTAAATGTATTGTATATATTTTTTCTGTTTATTCAATGGAAATGGAAATAAAATTGAATTGAATTGAATTGAATTGAACTATACTTTAATATGTTCAGTGTTTTAACTGTTTCTTTACTTTTTGGCAATGTGATTTTGTTTCGCAGCATCAAATCAAGACGCAGTCTTTTACATAAATGGAAACTAATGACAACTAATAATAATATATAATAACTAATAATGTATCCCTGGGATAATGCCACAGATGGTTGGATTAACGAAACTTTTTTCATTATCAGTAAAAAAGAACCTCTAGGTTTAGGGAATTTGAACCTTCAGAATAACGAACCTTATTTAGGTTTCGTATTAATAAACCTTAAGAATGGACCTAACAAACATCATTTGTTTTATCATATGTTTTACCAACAGACGGATGAAGTCCATGTATGCCTACATTCCCTTCTCGTTGGGTAATCGGTCGTGCCCCGGTCAACAATTCGCCTATGTATGACCATAATTGTTTTCATTTCATGGGTGGTTTTTTTTTTCCTTTTTTTTCCATGGAAATCACCATTCCATTGGTTTCCTTCAGTCCCTTGATTTGTTCTCAGTTTAAACAGTGCATTGTTCCTATTAAGAAAGACACATTTTGCCTTAGGCCTATGTTTTTTTTTTTCTTCTGTTTTTTTTTTTTTTTGCCAGTGAATTTATGAGTAAAATATGAGACTGCCTCGGATCGATGGTGAAATACATTTTGCTGCGTCTGAACAGCGGTCACAAACATTGATTAATATACAATGATATTGGGCAACTAATGTTTCGTGTTTGATCGTCTGAAAAAGAAATGTGAATAGATGACATTCATTATCACGTAAAACAAGCACCTGTATC
The DNA here is from genome assembly GCF_040938485.1 of Diadema antillarum. Taxonomy (NCBI): domain Eukaryota; kingdom Metazoa; phylum Echinodermata; class Echinoidea; order Diadematoida; family Diadematidae; genus Diadema; species Diadema antillarum. The sequence goes on from NW_027273141.1 coordinate 37,838, forward strand.
ACATAATGATATTCAGTTTTTACATTTACGAATCATGTTTACAAAATGTAACAGCTAAAAGAGAAGTTGGTACATGCAAGCGCGCCGGAACACTTCTGTTTTTTGGTGGTTTTTTTTTGGGGGGGGGGGGGGGTGGGGGGAGGCAAAAATCTCGACGGGGGCACATTAATGTGACGGTGTGAGATCTTCGGCGACGGAGCGAAGCGACCGAGAGGGGGGAAGAGTGTGGGAGGGAGATTCCCCCTCCCACGGTAGAGACTTTTTTTTTTTTGGTAAAAGCAGAGTACAAAATTGTCGTTTATAGAGCATTTAAAAGCAAATTTCTACGGAATTAAACATAATGAAAAAAAGTCAGTGCGAAGGATTATGATTATGAAATACGGGGGACATTTATGTGACGGTGTGAGATCCTCGGCGAGGGAGCGAAGCGAAGCGACACACGCACACGGCAGGGACTTTTTGTAAAAACAGAGTACAAAAGTCGCGTTTATAGATAATTTAAAAGCAGTCGCGTTTATAGAAAATTGAAATGCATATTTCTAGGGAATTGAACATGGTGAGAAAAATCAGTGCGAAGGAATATCATTACAACATTCGGGGGGGGGGACATTTATGGGACGGTGTGAGATCCTCGAAGAGGTAGCAAAGCGACCGGGGTGGAGGGGGAAGGGTGTGGGAGGGGATACCCCCCCCCCCCTCCCACGGTAGGAACTATTTGTAAAAACGGAGTGCAAAAATTGCGTATATAAGAGCATTTAAATGCAAATTTCTAGGGAATTAAACATAGTTGAAAAAATCACTGCGAAGGACTATGATACAGGGGCACATTAATGTGACGGTGTGAGACTCTCGGTGAGGGAGGGTGTGGGAGGGGGGGGGAACCCCTCTCCCACGGTAAGGACTTTTTGTAAATGGAGCATTTAAATCAAATTTCTAGGGAATTAAAAAATCCCCGCGAAGGACTATAAGCATTTGACAAGCCGGGTCATAACTTATGAAAACTAGTCATTTTACTATAAGTTCGGGCAGAGCACGCGAGCCGCTTTCATTAAAAGCTTAAACGTGATCGCATTGTTCGAGCAATGGAAATTATTCTTATATTGCTAGAAAGCATAGAAGAAAAGGAAAAATGAAAAGTTTACTAAAGGTATGATTCAGGGGGCACACTGGGGGACGCGAGGCTACCATCTATACACTTACTTTACTCATAAGTAAATGTTAGTGTATAGATTAATGATAATGTAAATTATTAGTGTATTCATATACAGGGGGCACTGGGGGGTGGAGTGCCATTAACAATTTCCCTACATTTTGAAAATTGCAAATATTCTACTGAAGTGTGCACCAAATCTTAGAATATCAATTCTGAGAACACGAAAGTTCCTCGAGTGTGGGAGGGAGACACCCCTCAGGTTCCCCCTTTTTTTGGTCGACCTCCAAACTCAGCATGTTTAGAGTACACAGCGAAGACGGAGAACACAGATCAAGAGGTGACAGATACCGCGATTCAACCAATCACATTGTCCCGAAATGTTTCTCTTTGATTAAAAACTTTCTAAATATCATTCCACTTCAGCAGTGGGCACAATGTTGTTTAATTTCTATTTTAAAAATCCAAAAGCTCCGATGGGATCACTCAAGAGCAATGGTTTCTTCTTGCATTGCTCATGAGGACCGAATGCCTGTAATGAGTGACATTGTTCCATGTTTATGCCTTTCGGAAATGTTTCGCCAATGGACAATTTCCCCAATATTCATGCATTTGTGGAGTAGGAAATGGATTATAAGCGTTCAAAGATGCACTACCTCTTCTAATCCTCTTAGATTGAGTCCCGCGTGATTCTGGCCAAGCTGTTGCGGAGATTTGACTTCAGGTTGGTACCGGGTCAGAGGTTCACTTCGGGGACTAGTCACCTCACCCAAAGGCCAAAAGATGGGTGTCTCACGTACATCAGTCAGCTGTGTAGTGATCATCAGACACCTATAGCCATTGAAGGTAAAACTTTTATTGAAAGTTCTGCATTTCACTTAAGAGTTGTTTGTATTACGTCTTTTTCTCTGTAGAATTGCTTTAAACATGTCAAAAGCACTATGCTGTATAATGCATTTGGTTCCATGTTTGTTTGTTTGTCTCAGACCTTATTTACAATTCAAGAAGGAAAAATATAAAGGATTTATTCAATACCACCTATTTTTTTTTTTTTTTTTTTAGGCGGGGGGGGGGGGGGGGGCAAAAATCCCATGAAGTTTTGAATGTGAAAGGTCATAATCTTCCCCCCGCCCCAGAATTTTTTTGTTCGTGATCTTATAACTCGTCAGTCTTACGTTTTAGGAGAGTGGTGCTAATTCACCAGTCTTCCTCAAATCTCTACCATCGCAAAAATCATCAACTCAACATGATTGACCCCGGTTGATTGACTGTGCTTTTCTCTTTACAAGGCCTTAAGTAACCTTGGAATACAATGCATGATAGGCAGAATTCATGTTGTGAAATTTGATTTTGAATGTTGATCACGTATAGATATATGTAACAACATAAACCAGATTGAGGTCTGGCAAAATTTTCAATTAAAAAAGAGTTAAAGAAGTTTGCTACGGGCAATAAATGAATATATATAGGGTGTTCCTAAAAAGTACAGAATATAAAAAGTTGACTATGAAGGGTGTTCATAAAAAATCAAGAAACAATGAATAAAAAGCTGACCAAAGTTCAAAGGTCAGCTTTGTAATGAAATCATACTTTATTCTACACCTTACTTGCGTCATCATAGTCACGGATCACATCTTTAGGGTCCTTCGAAGGTGAAGGGTTCAAAACCTACCATTTCCTAGATTTTGGTTTGTAGGTACGAAACCAACTTGGTTTTATAGTTTTTGTTTTTCACTTCAAGTGTTAATGAAATACTATCCCCTCTGTTAACAGTTTGCGAATGACCTTAATTTAAAATCTCTGGTGAGACAGCCCTTACCTTTTATGCACCAACACCTTCGACGTGTCCCCGTGTCGACACGACGCTGCATGGCTACGAAGAACATCGATCTCATGCCGAATACGCGCCTTGCAAGTCATCGAGATCACGTTGTGGGGATGTGTATACCCTGCTCTTTTGGTATTCTAAGAGTGAAAAAAAAGTCACAGGGTGTCAAGTAAATGAATTGAATTGAATTTCAAGTAAGGAGATCGTAGAGGCCTTCCACCTCATGACTGAGGGCCAAATAGCTCTACACGTACCAGCCTCATACGGACAGCTCGAAGACAGTGAGCTGTAGCACCATCATGACCATCCTGCCCTACCAAAGGTGCCGGAACACTCCTCGATCCTGTCTCTCAAAGTTTCCTTCCAGCTGGTTCACGTCAATGTCCCCATTGATCAATCCTCAGTAGGCCTGCATGCAACTATCTATGTTTCTGTTGAAGAAGAATGGCCCAATTATTTGGCCACTTTCATAAATATAATAATGATAATAATAATGATAATAATAATAATAATAATAGTTATAATAATAATAATAACAATAATAACAATAATAATAATAATAATAATAATAATAATAATAATAGAGAGACTCTTTTAAAACGCCCATCCTACCTAAGAAACCCAGAGTACATATTATTACCTTACAACAGAGTATCACAGAAGATACAAGAACACTAAACAAACAATATAGTACATAACATACATACAGTCAAACAATTGTCAATTAAAATTGAAAAGGTAGATCTTGAGGTTCTTTTTGAAAGAACTAGCCCACACACTCCATTATTGTCTGCTCATATTTACGTCCTAAATGAACTATGGCGCATGTCCTGCAGCCGCGAATACTTCGTGACACTGAGGGTGTTCATTTTCCTGTCCATGCTGACTGCGGCTTTTGTCGCCAACAAGGTTTCGCAGGAAATTGGCGTCGCCCACAAACCTGTCCAGGAGCCATCCTCGAAAGTTGAGCCTCCTCTGGAAATCCATCTCCAGCAGTTGATGACGTTCATGCACTTCGTGAGGATACATGCTTATATCTAATCGTGCAATACGATAGAAAGTTCGTGATCTTATCCCTAAACCATTACTGCGAGCAGTTGTGGTCCTTAGATGGGTTTCCAGTATCTCCTGAGAGCCTGTTTTCTGTACATTTCCCTCTCCTCCGCTTGCAAAAATTACCCACGTGTCCGCTGGGGCTTGTTCCATATTGTTATTATTTGCGCAAATTCGCCCAGATAATCTTTCTGGATGGAGGAACTCTTGTCTTATTAGAATCGCAAATGGAATGTTTCCCTTGTATCCATTCTGCAACTGTTACGGTGAAATGTTGTCACCACAAATATCCTTGGGTCAATTGCAAGTTGCACCATGAGGAGATATCATTAAAATTTGTTGTCTCCTGTTACAGACTGTACATGTCCCACTTGAATACTCACAACTATTGATGTGTACTCACTAGACCTTGCTACCAGAGCAATAACCAAATTTTGGACAAAGTAGGTTTTTTACACTGCAAAAAGTCCGGTGTTCAGTATGAAACACCAAGCTGGTGTTAAATTTCCGGTGCTTATTTATGGTGTTAGATTAACACCTCCGGGTGTCATTTAAAAATATAGAATTGTTTTTTAATAGTTTCGTATTTACCATTCTTCTTGTTGATTTTGAACTTCAACAAGACGATCGAGAATTTTCCGATAAAGTACTTGATCTTTGAAAAAAAAAAGAGGTGTGGACACATTTACACCATAGTAACATCAGTTGGTGTGGTCTCATATTGAAGCTGGATGGGTGTTACACAATTGACATTAACACTAGCAATATCAAATCAACACCATGCGGTGTCATTCTTGAATTAACACCAGCGAAGTGTCAAAAATATCACCAGCTACAGTGTCAAATTAACACCATGAAGTGCCAGGTGAACACTTTTCAACACCATCACAACATACTTTCTACACCTGTCGGTGTGGTCCTCTATTGACACTTGATCGGTGTTAGATTTAACACCCACGGTGTTAAATCTAACACCGATGTTTTTGCAGTGTTCCCTTCACATTCGAAGGGCCCTGACTATGTGATCCATGACAATGTTGACGCAAGCAAGGTGTCAAATCAAAGCTGGTGAGTTAATTCGTATTGTAGTAAATATTTCGCACGAATAGACCATACTATATTCCTGACAAAGATGACCTTTGAACTTCGGTTGCATTTTTTAGGAGCACACTGTTTATATAAACCAAATCAAATGAATAATTTGTTTCACAGGTATTTGTTACTATAGGGTACTAAAGTAAGTTATCTCAGTCACCTGGTCTACGCAGGTTCATTCTTTGTTTGATCATGAACTCCAAAAGTGTTACATTGGGCAAGCTCCTGCATCATTTTGCTTTCGCAACAAGTGGAGTGCCTGGTGGTTAATGGGCCAACGTAATGTTTACTTGAACTATACTGTACGATCTGTGTTATTGTGTGTAATGAGCTAGTTGGATAAGAAAGCAAAGTCTTGCTACTTTTATAATATAATTGTGGTCATTGTTCTTGTGGTTTCCAGAATCCTTTATTGGTGGTACGTGTTCATGATATATTTGTTACATTACATTGAGTTGTGCATGTCTCTATTGCTCAGAAATCTACCTGTGCGTAATTCAGTTCACCAAAACGGATGATACCGACAGCATGTTAAATCTAATGGTGTAATGTCATAATTTGACATGACCCTCTGGTATAGGGGCTGGAACTTATACTTTCCGGTAATTTCAGTTTTTCAGTGCCATGGACCTTTTTGTACTACATTTCCACCGTGTGTAAAATTTGTCCATGCATAATGAAACCCAAGACTTTTCTGTTTTCGTTTTTGTTCGGTGATTTACACAAATGTAATCGTTTTAATGTGAACTCTGATTTAATAATCAAGTAATATGCAATAGTCCTCAACTGTTCTCATTCATTATTCATTATTCATTGTCTCTAGGGTGACAATATCTATTCAAATGGGAACGATGCCCCCACCCACCTCCGAGGAGGACTCCAACGTTACCCAGAACCCCAAATTAGAGAAGCAAAGAGGAAAAGCTAATGATTAAAAAATATTAAAACAGAAAAGACATCAGTGGATGTGTTTTCAAAGTTATGGTATAGATCCAGGGGTCGGGCCGAAATCGGGGCCTGTTTTTGAAGTCTGATCTTTTTCTTTCTTTCTTTGGTTGAAAATTCATAGACATATTTAATACATAATTGGAATGTTTGTTGTTGTTTTTTTTTGCAGTGTGACATTATTTACAAATAGACATCACCCCCCCCCCAACACACACACACACACACACACACACACACACACACACACACACACGAGATTTCTGAAGTCTGAAGTCGTCAAGAATAATTGGAAGAAGAACTGGCGATGCTCAGGTGAGCGCCAAACCCCCGAGTCTCTTCTTTGGTATCTTTACTGTACTTGTAAGAAACTGCTTTTTCGGACTTTTCTGACGTATTCCTTTTCTTTTTCTGCGTGTGATTGTTCTTCGCGTTCTCCTCCTTCTTTTCATATATTTTATTTCCCTTGAGTTATATGTAAAGGACTCCATTTCACATTTATACATGGCCCAAAGTGTCTTTCTACACCTTCGCCCGAATTCAGAGTATAATTTTCATTACATATTGAAAATATCTCTGAAAGTTTCTATGGTAGTCGTATAGCTAGTTGTTTATACAAAATGTACATAAAGCTATCTCTTATTCGTGTCCTCATAATCATTAGCGAGCACTAAATCATTATAAATCATATACATCCTTAAATCATGGCTATAAGCATGTACTAAGTACAGAATACATTGCGTGTCATTGATAGTAACTCACACGAAAGTATATTTACGTTTAGAAATATATAAGAAGATGGAATCGTTGCCTAATAAGTGTGTGTTATAGTCCTTATGGGAGGTAGTTACTGCTAATATACTTTACAGGTTATCGTATCATAGAAATCCTGCAGATATTATAAACATTTAGATTAAATGCAAAGCATTTTATAGATATTTTGTTTACTTTCCGTGTTGTCATAGTACAAGATATATTGTGAAGGGCTGATTAGTATGGTAACAATAAAAGACCATTCATTGGAGGGAGATGACATTTCTATAAAATTGGTGCATGTGTGGTTTATGTAAACCTAAGTGTGCGTGTATAGCCACATCGTTTGGTTTTGTGTTGACATGATCTAGGACATTGCTTGTCTGGCCGTGTGTGCGTGTGTCATTCCTCATGCATTTTATCATACATGTCATAGCTGTGTGACCAAAATACATAGTGTCTGGGTGATGTTTGTATACGTTTCGTTATCCTGAAAGTTCGTTATTCCGAAGGTTCGTTATTCCGAAACAGAAAAATTCCCTTCACCTGGGTACCGTTTCATGAAAGTTGTCAGCGCTGACAAGTTGTCAGTCTCTGACAATCACCATGGTAACAGTCAGTGACCAGAGCACCTCAGCCAATCAAAACTAAGGATTTTGCTGAAATTGTCAGAGACTGACAACTTGTCAGCGCTGACTAAATTGATGAAACACCCCCCTGATGTTCGTTCATCCAATAATGAAACAGGCTCCGTTAATCTGCACAACAAATTTTGTGGCGTTATTCCGAAGGTTCGTTAATTCGAAACGAAATTATGTTCGTTATTCCAAAAAGAAAAGAAAATATTAAGTTTCTCTGCGGTGGCAAAGCGGGACGGGACGGGAGGGGAGGAGTGGGGTATGATCACCGTTTCCGGGGACCTATCATGAACAGGGGCTTGCACATGATTCTTTCAAAGGGAATGATATTTACATCTTACAATTATCATTTCTATATCATGGATGGCTCATCCTGATGATGATGATGTAAGGTGATATAGAGGAGGAGAAATTATATTAATACTTTTTTTTCATCATTAATACAATTAAATTACGAGTATTCCATTTTGCCAATAGATGTGTGTATGTGTGTGAGTGTGTGCGTGCCTTTGTGTGTGTGTGTGTGTGTGTGTGTGTGTGTGTTTGTGTAATAGCCTATCATTTCATCCAGGTACAATCTTCCAAATTACATAATGGAACATGATTATTTTCACCATCTATAAGGAAATATAAAGGAATTTCGCTTTTGGTGCCCATTTCGGACCCGACCTTGAATTTCTGAAAACCTTCAAAGATGCAAAAATACATCAACCAGATTCGGAATACAACACATTCGAAATAGGGTCGTTCCATCATTTCAGTTCAGTTGTAGTTTTTACACCATCAATAGGGAAATACTTACATTACAGTTTCAGTTTTTTGTTTTTGTTTTTGTTTTTTTTTTAGGGGGGGGGGGCATTTTCACTGATTTTGGTGGCCATCTTGAATATCTCAAATCCCTGAGGATGCTAGAGTTGCATCATCCAAATTCGGATTCAGCACCACCAAAATAGTATGAGATCATTCTTTTTTTTTTCAAGTTAACCATCATTTATAAGGAAATATTGTTGTGCCGCTGGCAGAAGGGCGGTCAGCCCCCGTTCCACTGTCACGATCTGGATCCCGATCTGTCCCGATCTAGCAGATCGGGAGAGAGCGGCAAAAGCGTACAGGGATCGGAAGCATCGTAGCAGCAGCGTGTGGAGGTCGGGGTTGGAGCGGGCATTTTTTCAGATCGGGAAGAAATTTTGAACCAGTTCAAAATTTCTTCCCGATCTCCCCGATTAAAATTGATCTATTTTTAATCGTACGGCAAGCGGGGAGAGCGTAGTGACAGCGTAAACGCAGCGGGATGAGCGTAACAAGGTCTTTCTGAGCGTAGTAACATCGGCACAAGGAAGGGACGAAAACTTACACAAAAATGTCTGCCAGAAGAAGATCGAGAGGAAGAACTGTTGAGGAGGAGGAGGGCATTGTCGCTGCACCTGTCAGGGCAGAACATGAAGAAGAAGGAGCTCAAATTTTCGAAGAAGGAGAAGAGATGAAGAAAAAGAAGAGAAGAAAGCAGCAAAGCAGCTACCCAAAAGCGAAGAAAGAGAGACTGCACGTGAAGCTTAAAGAGGAGGGAGAGGATATAGCAGAATTTTGAAGAATATGAAATCATCTACAACTGGAGGAAGACGGACTATAAAAGCAAGGACATCAAGAAAAAGCCTTGGAAAATCAGCACGTCTTTGTTTATAACAATACATTGCTGCAAAAGAACCGTGAGTTGAGGAGCCTCTTCGAGGTCCACAGTATAATTCTTCGGTTCTGCATGCTAATAAGTTGACTGACTGCAGATCGACAGTCGAATCGGGGTACATCGGGGCACATCGGGCACTCGTCAGCTCTCTGAACGGGATGACAGCGTGATAAAATCGCATAGATTGTTCAGAGCGTAGATACAACGTGCAACGATCGGATAACATCGGGAACATCGCACTGACAGCGTAGCTGCAGCGGCAGAGATCGTAATGCCTCATTCCCGATCATCGTACTACGAGCGTAGAAAGCACGTGGTAGTCGTAACTGCTGCGTACGTACAGCCCCCGTTCCACTATCACGATTTGGACCCCGATCTGTCCCGATCTAGCAGATCGGCAGAGAGCGGCAAAAGCGTACGGGGATCGGAAGCATCGTAGCAGCAGCGTGTGGAGGTCGGGGTTGGAGCGGGCAGTTTTTCAGATCGGGAAGAAATTTTGAACCGGTTCAAAATTTCTTCCCGATCTCCCCGATCAAAATTGACATATTTTTAATCGTACGGCAAGCGGGGAGAGCGTAGTGACAGCGTAAACGCAGCGGGGAGAGCGTAATGACGGCGTAAACGCAGCGGGATGAGCGTAACAAGGTCTTTCTGAGCGTAGTAACATCGGCACAAGAACGGGAAGTAATTTTAGCTGTAATTTTCGAAGAAGAAGAAGAGATGAAGAAAAAGAAGAGAAGAAAGCAGCGAAACAGCTACCCAAAAGGCGAAGAAAGAGAGACTGCACGTGATGCTGAAAGAGGAGGAAGAGGACATAGCAGAATTTTGAAGAATATGAAATCATCTACAACTGGAGGAAGACGGACTAAAAGCAAGGACATCAAGAAAAATCCTTTGAAAAATCAGCACGTCTTTGTTTATACAATGCATTGCTGCAAAAGAACCGTGAGTTGAGGAGGCTCTTCAAGTTCAAGTTCAAGTTGATTTATTTTACTTCCAACAAACAAATAATAAAAAATACAAAGAAACGCTCATATACACAGACGTCATGAAATCAGTACCACAATGCGATGAACAGAATAACATTGTAAAAGAGATACAGGCAAATTATCAACAGAGATACAAATAACAGTTACGTCACTGTGGTAAATGCATACAAAATATTGCTGGAAATGGAGGGGACTGCTAAAAAGCAGAGCTTGTAGTATTAGAATGCAGTCCCCTCATAGAGAAAAATATATAATTGCAAAAAACAACAACAACAAAGTTCCCTAAGCGGTAGCAAAAAAAAAAAGACAGACAGAGTAATACACACATACATGCACACATACGGACGCACATTAACAAACACATGGCGGCTCTCTTGTAAGGAAAAAATTGATGAGAGGATAGAAAGATATAGTAGTGAAGAAGGTAGTAAGTCCGAGGTGGACAAGGGGGGGGGGGGAGGAGGGGAGAGGAGAGGGAAATGGTGGGTCATAACCAGGGCACTGGAGGCACAGAAGCACGGGCTCGCTAATGAAGAAAGAGTAGTGAGAATAACGAAGCAACAACAACTTTGAAAATCAAAAGTAAAAGAAGAAGAATGAATCTTCGAGGTCCACAGTATATTTCTTCGGTTCTGCATGCTGATAAGTTGACTGACTGCTGACCCACAGTCGAATCGGGGTACATCGGGGCACATCGGGCACTTTTCAGCTCTCTGAACGGGGTAACAGCGTGATAAGATCGTATAGATCGTTCAGAGCGTAGATACAGCGTGCATTGATCGGATAACATCGGCAACATCGCACTAACAGCGTAGCTACATCGTTCTAAAGCATACCGGCAGCGGCAGAGATCGCAATGTCTAATTCCCGATCATCGTAGTAAAAGCGCAGCAAGCACTTGGTAGTCGTAACTGCAGCGTACTTAGAGCGTTCTAACATCATAGTGTGTCCAGATCGGCTCAGGTTTTACCCGATCTTTCCCGATCTGAGAAAATTGTCAAATCGTAGCGAGAACGGCATAGTGGAACGGGGGCTGAGAGGTACGACATGGGGAGAGGGGAATCACGATAGGGAGAGAGAGAGGACAGCGGGAAGACAAAATTTGGAAGACGAAGAGAGAAAAAATAAGAAATTAAAGATGACGATGGGGTGGCGGATCCAGAGAACCGGCGCACGCCCCCTTTATTTTTCGTTAAAAACAACAGAAATAAAAAGAAATAAAAAATTAAAGGAAACCCGGAAGTGGCACACGAAATATTAGTTGCGCCCCCCCCCCCCCCTTTACAGAATTCTGGATCCGCCCCTGCTTGTATCATCGTCACAGTACCATTTTTTAAAAATAAGAATACATCTATGATTTGTTTTTCCATTACTATCCTGTATGTATAATAGCCTCATCATAATGTGACCTTCTACCACGTCTTCAGAGCGAATAAAGAGAGACGGTGTTACAGCCGTCTATTATTATACATTGCCCACTGCCATAGTTCAGACAGCACTATACTCTTATCGCGTCATATTCATTCTGTCGTTACTCCGTTGCCTCTGTGCAAGGAAAGACCTGTCAACGAATTTCTTAATTATTCCATGTGATTTGTTTATGAAGCAAATCAACTGATCAAGTCTCCTGAACTTCATATCACAGCGCTGTATAGGGCAACATTATATTGGACCCAATACATAGTGACAGTATAGCTTACCTTCGTTCTGAAGGCGGGCAGCGGTCCGCCCATCGACACCGTTCCAGGATAGGTGGCTGTAACCGCCCGTGGCCTCGTCAACCAAAATACCAATCCTATAACAAGTTTGGCCTATGTACTGGCTATAGATTTTACTTTCCTTTGAAGAACCTCTAGAAGGAAGAATGAATCGTGATTTTTTGTGCAATGTAGGCCCTATAGTTATCTTCCCTTATGTAGCACCTTGACATATACTCTTTCACTTTTTTAAGTGGTCGACCTATTTTCTATGATTTTAGACAAATATTGCACTACATCGACGTAAATAAAACCACCGAGCTTTCATTTGCAATGAAATTTGCCTCGACGGAAGAATTTTATGAATTTGAATAATTACGCAGTACCCGCTGCATGGTATAAGGATTAGAACCAATACTTGCTGTCGGGCGAAAGCTCGATGGTCTAGTGGAGATGACGCCTGTCCGGCGATCAGGAGGTCGTAGGTTCGAATCCTGCTCGAGTATGTACGCCCATGATTTTTTATCATGGCTGATACTAAAACACTGATCAATTCAGTGCTTATTTACGTCGATGTAGGGCAATTTGTCAATCAGTTGCAATGAAAAACACCTCGACGGAAGAATTTCATGAATTTGTAAAACTAAAACCGATTTTGAAGATGAGCGGGATAACGAAGCCGCTGTAGACCTACTTTTACTATCATTAAGCCTGCAAATTTCCTAAAGGGAACATTGTCATCACTCTAGTAAAATGCTCGATAGAGATATAAAACAAATATCGACTGCTTTCTTTCAGGTCATGGTAAAACTATTTGCCCTTGATGATTTCTCAACAGTGCCAACAGTCCCTCGACTTCGTCTCGGGATATAGCATTGTTGAGAAATCACCTCGGTGCAAATAGTTTTACCACCTCCTTCTGTCTGCAGCAGTCGACATTTTGTAGAAACTGTATCATGACCCATCATGAACTTTGCCAGAAGCCCTCAAAATTTGCCACATTCTTATATGTAGGCCGTAATAGCCTGCAAACATTAATTTGGAAGGTGAACTTGCGATACTCAAGTGAGCGTTAGTCGACATCTCAACATCTGGGTCTGTGTTTTCTTCATTGAATTATCATGAATTGTTTGCCGCCTCCGCAGGAAGACAAAGTTACCATGATAAATGAGAAATTCAGAGTTTCTGATCTCTGAGTTAATAGCGATTTCATGGGTTTTTTTTTCAATTCTGCCTTAGTTTGTTAGTGACAATGGTTGACCCCATACAAATACATGCAGGCCTACCAGGAGAAGGGCTACGGGAAAGAGAGACGTGTGGAGCGGCTGTTTATCAAATTCTCATAGATATTTAACTGTCTCAAAACACACACACACAAGCAAATGAAATAAAAAGACAGGCGAGGCACAAAGTTCAAAGCGTATTGTCATACTTCAGAAATAACTTGGCCTCCAGACATGCCGGAGCAGAGATTTGTTTCCAACTTCATACCTCACTTGCTTTAATGTATATTGCGCGTGACTGCTAGTATAGTGCCATGACTATACAAATAGGGCCTAATGCATGTACCAAGGGTAGCTTCCATATGTAGCCTCATTATAGCTTCCTTGTTACTCTCATTCTCACACCTTCAATTCGTTATGTACTCGACAGTATTAAAGCTCATAAACTTGAGTCAACTTTTTTCTTCACCAAGTTCTCCTTCTTTTTCCTTTTACATCTTTTGCCCTTTGTACCTTTCTATTTTAGCTTTTGAAATAAATGTTCTCAGTAGGCCTATACATTGTGTTCCATCTCCATTGCGATAGGTATTCAGGTCTACATTGGTATTTGTTCGCTGGAACCCGCAGTTACAAGCTGTGCTTTTACAAACCTTCATATTTCACATCCTACATGTCCTATGGAGAGAAGTCTTTTGAAGATGTATGCAGACACAGTTTGTAGTCATGAATTACTGTACGATATCGTTTGTATTCTTTTGGCTTAATAGATATGTATTATCTCAATGTCGAATGGAATATGAAAACAAATATTCCGGTATTGTTCCCTGCTACTCGAGCGTCCCCTGTTTATCTGCCTCCTTTTCCCACTCTATTTGAAATCATGGAACGATATATTATTGCGTTATTCCTCATGTCTGTTGAAAATACTTTAGAAAGGTTCAAAGTGATGATCTGGCATCGAGTATAGGCCTATGTTCATGAAAATTAGATAGTATAACTCTTAGAATTTTGCTTTGAGACCAGGTTTGAATGATTTCATTATACTTGCCGTAATGTATCGAAAATTCGGTTTCCAACTTTAATTCTAAAACGCCTATTAGATTCACATTGTCCAAATTCCACTATACCATCATGTACGTGCACGCATTTGCACATTCTTGCCAGCTTTAGTATCTCAGGCCATCAGGTCTATTATTACCCGCCTCCGCAAAAGGCAGAGAAACTTACATTAATGAAGTTGATTTTCAATAGTCCTTTCCTCGAGGTAAAAAGTTCATTTGTTAACTAATTTGCATACTGCATAATGACAAATGATGTTGCCCTGACTGATAGTGTCTGACTGTGCAAATATCAGCAAGTGCCAAGGGAAGAACTCGAAGCCATTGAATGAATGAAATGAAGCTTATCTATCTCATTCAAAATTTCAAGGGGTCAAACTAATTCAATGGAATCAATGCGGGATGAAAGCGACCAAGTATATCATGCTTATTCAGCAAAGGAGCAGGAGCACACAACCACACGCACACAAACACACACACACACACACACGTATTAATCATACACAACAACACATGAATAATTCGGGAGAAACGGCAAGGCTGGTTCTTAACAAAGCTGCCAAGAGATCTGAAAACTTGCATGTATTATTGCCACGAAATAGTGTGTGTCAGTGGCGTTACGGGGTCCTGGTTCTATAAGAGAATATTGCAAATGACTCGCTGCTCACCTCACGAACGAGCTAATGAAGTGAAGTCAAAACAAAAAAGGTAAGAGCCCACCATTTTTTAAAGAAATAAATTATCAAGACAGGCTTTCGTGCTTGCCTTGAATAAGCGATTGTCTGTGACTGAACCTCAGCGTCTACCGGTACTTCCTTTATCTTTTTTCTCCATACTAAGATGTTCGCTGAAACCTATGTTGCCAAAGTTGGACAAAGATATACGTGTGGGTCCCCATTGGGCGTGTATAGTGGGGTGGCCGCGAGGCGGCTTCACTTGTTTGCACGTCATGCCTATCCCGGGCCAGCTCACGAAAATTTGAAACTTAGTTATGTTTATTTTTTCTCTCTCTCTTTCTTTTTTTGTCGTTTTGTGCCATATTACATTTAAAACTGATATTTGGAATGATTGATTTGTGGGTTGAATCGCACTTTTTTGGTCTAATTTCTGTTTTAATTCTGTAGTAGGCCTATGCCTTTGACACTCTACATGAAAGTTACAAAGAACATTTTCTTAAAGCCCGGTCACACAGCGCTTTACGGCTTAATCACGGCCAAAACCCGTCAAAAAGTGGTCTCCCGTGAAGCAGACGATGTTGTTCGCGTTGATGTCGAGTTTTAAGACGAGCTACGGTCGATTTATAGACGTGGCAGGACGCGGGAAAAAAAAATCTGAACGGCGTCGGACGCGGTAGAAAGTTTTGAACTGCTCAAAATCTTATTCCGCGGACAACTACGGGCGGCACACGTGGTAAAGACGTGCGACAAACGCGAAACACACGTGATGATTTTTTTTTTTTTTTTTTTTTTTTTTGGTGTGCGCCTCCATAGGTAGCCCCACTCATTTAGGGCTCTGATTATATTGTCTCTTTTACCTGGTTTTTGCTGCATTTTTGCAGTATGGTCGTTTATATTGTATTCTGTTTGTGTCAAGGATCTTGCTAGACCATTTCCAGTCAATTTGTTGGTAAGTTACCTGTATATTTAAGCAGATGAATTTTGTATCTTGATACTGTTGCCTACTCTGTATTGCCATTTTCAGTGTCCAGCCCAGTGTTGCACACTTGCTTCATGCATCTTGTATGTGTACTTGCTTTGTACTTTCAATAGCACCTTTTGTTGTCACACCGTTCACATGTGTATGTCAATAGCATCACCTCCACAGCAATGGAGGGGATTAAGATCTGGCGTCTCTGGAATATCTTCTTTTGTACCGGTATACCTCTGATTGTATCTCTCTTGAACGTGAACCATGTATTCAAACAAACCCAGGTCCATGTACTGAAGTCGATGTAATGCAACATGCTAATGAGTATTGCAGTAGTTTTCAACCGAATCGTATTACATATGATGTACATGCCCTCCATCAGTTTAAAATGGGAAGCCCAGTCATCTACTTCCTTTGACTGTTTGGAGAAGGGTATGATCTTGAGATTGCGCAGCAGCGGCGTACTCACAGGGGACGCCGTAGGCGGAGGATTCCAAGGTCACAGTCCCTTTGTGATGCTTCCAGTGGGTCTCAATTTGGTTTATGGAACGCAAGATCCTTGACGAATAAAGTCGATGCAGTGTCAACTCTGATCATAGATAATGATATTGATGTGTTAGTCATCACTGAGTCATGGCTTTCAGGTAACCAGAGGGATGAGCCTCCCCTTGCTGAATTGAAATTATCCCTTCCAAATTTCAATATTGTCAATCATCCCAGAAAGACATCTAGAGGAGGTGGTATCTGTGTCCTGTATAGGTCTGCTGCGCGTTGTGTTGTCAATGACACACACAAATTTATGTCTTTTGAACTGCTAGATTTCACGATTCATCTCACTTCTTCATCTACTGTTCGGGTTTATTGCATTTATCGCCCACCCCATTCCTCTCGTCACACCTTTACCAGCAACGACTTTCTTGATGAGTTTTTAACTCTCCTCGAGAGTGCTGCTGTTGCTGCTCATCCAACCATTCTTCTTGGTGACTTTAATATACATGTAGATGATTCTGCTGATAGTTTCGCTCAGTCTTTTCTCAATGCCGTTGAAGCCTTTGGGTTTCATCAACATGTTAAGGGTGCCACTCACCAAGCAGGCCACACACTGGATTTAGTCTCTAGTAGGAAATCTGAAGATATTATTTCCCATATCACTGTATTGCCATCTTTGCCATCTGATCACTCCGCCATTCTTTCCGCCATTAATCTTAAAGGCCCACCAAATCCTAGAAGGAAAGTAAGCTTTAGAAAGCTTCGTAATATTGACTCCAACTCTTTCCGCCAGGATATTTAACAGGCTTTGTTGACTTCCTAGTGTACGTCTTGTCCTACAGAAGCAATTTCAATGTATAATGACATGCTGAGTAATCTGTTGGACAAGCATGCCCCTGTTAAAACCGTGACTGTGACAATTAGACCCAATGCCCCTTGGTTCTCTGATGAGATTAGGGAGGCCAGGAGGCGTCGGCGTTGTGCTGAACGTCGCATGTTGAAGTCCGGCATGCAGACTGACATGGACCTGTATCGTCAAGAATGTGAGCTGTACTACAGTCTGATTACTGATGCAAAGTCCCAGTACCTGAGAAAAGAGATCGCCAATGCTGACTCGAAACGACTATTCAACTTCGTGAAGAAACTGTCCACTCCTTCTGACTCTTCTATTTATCCTGAACACTCATCTGATTCAGAACTGGCGCACAGGTTCAGTATATTTGTCATGAAGAAAATCGATGATATTGTGTCTTCCTTTGTATCTGACTTGAACCATTTGGAGTTATCCGTCCAGGCTCCTGAGAACTCTTTGAACTGCAACCTGAGCGAGTTTAATCCAGTCACTGATGAACAGCTTCGACGTCTCATCATGCTATCTCCACCAAAATCTTGCAGTCTGGACTCTCTTCCAACTTGGCTGCTCAAAGAGTGCCTTGTTGAGCTGCTTCCGGTTCTAAAAAACATCATTAACACATCATTGTCATCGGGTATAGTTCCAATACCTTTCAAGACATCTCTTGTTTCCCCTCTGTTGAAGAAACCGAACCTAGATCCCGATGTCCTGAGCAATTACCGACCAATTGAAATCTGCCATTTGTGAGTAAGCTTCTTGAAAGGATTGTGTCTACACAGTTAATGTCTTATGTTGACAGTAATCATCTGCTTCCCACAAACCAGTCAGCATACCGCAACCTCCACTCAACAGAAACTGCCTTGTTGAAAGTGCTCAACGATCTCCTTCTTGCTGTCGACAAGGGCAATGAGGCTGCTCTTCTTCTTCTTGACTATTCGGCTGCGTTTGACACGCTCGACCACACGTTGCTACTACAACGACTTAGTAATGACTATTCCATCACAGGCACTGCCATCCAATGGATCAAGTCATATCTTCAAGATCGCACACAGAGGGTGATAATCAATGGGACCTGGTCACGTCCTAGTCCTATCAGCTGCGGAGTTCCGCAAGGATCCGTTGCCGGCCCCCTTCTTTTTCTCCTCTATACAGGTCCACTCACCAGAATCATCAATTGTCATCATGGAGTCAACTACGCTATGTATGCTGACGACACTCAAATTTACATAACTATGTCACCTGGCGATAGGATTGCTGCTGTTAATTCACTGAGAGAATGTCTCAACGACATCAAAGCCTGGTCCACTGCCAACAGACTCCGTCTGAATGAAGACAAGTCTGAACTCATCCATTTCTCATCACAGTTTAGGAGCACAGTTCCTCTACCAGATCTAACTACTCGGGATGGGATTATTAAGGTCTCTGACTGTGTTAGAGACCTTGGCTTTACTTTGGACAAACACTTAACTCTTAAACGCCATATCACAAATATTTGTAAGTCTGCATCATGGGGTATTTTCGAAATAGGGAAGATCAGGCGTCTGCTTGATCAGTCATCAGCTGAGCGGCTCATCCATGCCTTCGTCTCCTCCTATCTGGACTACTGCAACTCCCTCCTTACCGGCCTCCCTCTTTCTCACATATCCCCTCTCCAACGTATCCAAAATTCAGCCGCTAGATTAGTCTCCCTTAGTAGGAGACATGACCATATATCTCCTGTTCTCCGCTCACTCCATTGGCTTCCAGTACATTCCCGTATTACTTTCAAGATCCTACTTCTGACGTACAAAATCACACGTAATCTTACACCCATTATCTTCAAAGCCTAGTCTCTCTCCGCTCCTCCTCTTCTGCCAGACCCCTCCGTTCATCTTCCTCTCTCCAATTACTTCATGGCCCACGTACAAAAACCCGTTATGGTGACCGAGCCTTCTCTTCCATTGCTCCCACTCTTTGGAATAAACTCCCTCTTTATATTCAGAATGCCTCATCTGTCGAATCATTTAAAGTTCTTCTTAAAACTCACCTGTTTAATCAGCTGTAATTTTTTTTTCTGGAGGCGCACACAGTTATCAATTATTGTACCATTGTATCAATTGTATTTTTCTTTTCTTTTCTTTTCTTTCTTCTTCTTTTGTTACTGTTAACGTTAATTTTGTTAATGCTATTGTGTTTTCTAGTCTATTTGTATGAGTAGCAAAGTGCGCTTAGAAACGTCAGTATGAAGCGCCATATAAATGCAATTATTATTATTATTATTATTATGATCAGTGATCCGGCAGTGATTAAAACTTGGGGAGACGCGGTAAAGACGCGAAAGTTTAGCGGTCTGTCACGGGCAGAGCACGGTCATTTGACGCGTGTTACGCGTTGGTATCACGGGAAATAGCGTGTGTTTAGCGGCTTATCGCTGACAAATGGATTTTTCCGCGTACACACACGTGGCTGGACGTGGTTAGCCGTGCTTAGGCAGTGCTTCAGCAGTGGAACAGCCGCCAACGGCCATACCCCATACAAAGCACGGCGAAACCAAAAAATTACCACTGACGGCCACGTCCACCAGATTTTCATAACTTTTATTACGTGATTTAGACGTGGAGTGCTGTGTGACCGGAGCTTTAATAACTCTATAATATGAATATCTATAGTTTCACGTTTATGGCCTAGCTTGTCATGCATGCACTTAATTGTGTTGATGTTCAGCTGTAAATTTATCTTCACATCCCTGTGTCTGGTCCCGCTCTCCATATGCCATGTACATGGGTTTTTTTTTTCCCATCCAGGAGCACACTCCATATTTTATACTTTATTCTTACTGCTATTATGACAAAGACAGGCAGTTTTGCTTTCCGATCTCTTAATGATGAAGATTTTAGGGACGTTTTGGAATTAACCATCAAGATCAGCAAAACAGCGATACCTCATTTATATAGTTGTGTGATTACCTTCGGAATAACGCCACAAATGTTCAAAGCTCGTCAATCCGAAGATTCGTTACGGCCCCTATTTCATGATCGGATCAACGAATCTTCGGAATAACGAACCTTCGGAATAACGCCAAAAAATGTTCGGATTAACGAACCTTTTTTTTTTTTCATTTTCGGATTGACGAACCTCTAGGTATAGGGAATTTGTGTGATTCGGATTAACGAGCCTTCGGAATAACGAACAGCACCCTTGAAAAGGTACTATATTACTAAAGGCTATGTACTATAGACGTGCCACGCTGATTGCTTATGGAAATGGGATTTAGTCTCATGTGTTCTTCACGTGAGATCATAGCATCGATCTTTAAATCTATAAGACGCTAACGCTGTTATTTAAAAAAACGACACCTTCCAAGTTGGACAAAGGAAGCAAATGCCTCGCGCATGTGCAGAACGCCAGATCTTAAGCTCGTCCCTGTGTATGATTTACCCTTTATATGATTTCATGCACAAAGAAATAATCCTTATACAAATGTTTTGTCATTTTTTCTCTTTTTTGGAATTTCTTGCATTTTCTATGTTTATCTAATTATGTCTGTGTTCTCATTCCATTTCTCAGATTTCTTTTTTAGAAATTGATTTTTTTTTATCACAGTTGCTGGAATAAGATTTTACTCAGATAGTATGTAATATTATATTACATTATCATAAATGTATCCTTAGGTAACATAATTTCTTCTATTGTCTTTTTCTTAAATATCATATATTTTGTCTGAGTGTGTTTAATATCTAGCGATATGCGGCAAACCAAACACACACTTTCTCTACTTATGATTTAATCATTTGATTAAATTCATGGACATCCTGACCTGGGAAAGAATTCAAAAACAATTTGTGTCATCATTCATGAGAAAATAAAAATCACGTGTTTGCAAATTATTTACAAAGAGATCTATCACAAAAAAGAAAAAAAAAAGGAGGGGCCTAGTGCAGAACCTTGCAGAAAATCTATTTTTAACAGAACACTAATCTTATTTCACATTATCTACATTTGGATATTTTTGTACGATTTGATAATAAGCTGTTAAAAACATTTGATTTTAATTGTTTCAGCTATCCAGGCCAACAGCACAGTCAATTAGTATTCTGACTATAAAAGCCACAGAGCAGTGATGGCCTTCTATGACAGTCTAGTATTGGCAGTGATTACCTATGCCATGTTGGTGGTCATTGCGAGTGTTGTAACCCTGTTCGCAGCGTACCTTCTGTACATCAAATACACCCACGTCAAATATCGCCACATTCCCGGCCCACAAAGGTCAAGGTAAGAAACAGAACAGTCTACAAAAGTACATAGACTTATGATAATTATTTATTGCAGCTGATCGAGAAGTTGATTTTCTTTAATGTTCTGGTATACGGATTCCCTTACATGGGACTGTTTGTGTCTGTATTACAACTTTATATGGGCTGGAAACGAGTTATCAGACTTTATAATTATGATAATTTATGTTAAGAGAATCCATTGTGCAATGATAGTTTTCCTTTTACCTCCAGCGCAGAGAATAATCGTCAATGTTTTTGTTGGTATGTTTGTGGAAAGCTAAAGCTTTTCAGTATAGATTAGAGTAATGTGTTGATGTATTCTGCTGAAGCATCATCCTTATACTGTTAGATGTTGTATTATCCATGAAACAGCTTTTTATATGTAGCTCATCTGTCCTTCAAGTTCTAATGATATTTGTGTGCCACCTGTAAACTCCAGTGCTCTCATCTTCTCCTTCAGCATCACGGTAAAGCTACAAAATGACCCAAATATAAGTCATCTGTTCATCTGCAATCTACACATTAAATAGCCACAGGAAGCTTAGCACTCTGACATTGAAAAAAAAATAGAGGGCACACTAAATTTGCATGGCTTCAAGGTGTTACAAGTTACAATAATTAATTGGTTGAATTTGCCTCAGAACTGAAGGAACTAGTGGACCTATGCCTTTAATATCAAAATTGACCTTTTCACGCATGAAGGTTATCATAACTAAGACTTAAAAGTGTGAGGCCAGCGTCTGAATCTTTGCGTGACATCAGAACTGGGCATATACCTCAGTACCTTGAACGTTTTAAGAGCCTAGGAAACTCTGACATATTTTACCTTTACTTCCACACACTCAGAGGAAATTAATTTCTCCCAGCAGTAAACCTAACATTTTCGTTTACAGTAACACTTATTTGGATTATAAGTTACAGCTTGAATGTAGACATCATTAAACTGAGATATTCACCGTGTGAGTTTGACTTCTCTATTTCTTGCTTTCGTCTTATAGCTTTATTTTCGGCAATGAAGCCATGCTAAAAGAACGCTTGGAAGAGGATGCCATTGGAAAGCTGGTATATGATATGTAAGCCTTCATTATGTCCTAGGTATAAGATACACAAATATGAATATATAATATGATAAAGATGTGATAATTGTGTAATTGTATGTATATATATATATATATATATATATATATATATACAGATATGCTACCAATATAAGCGCAGGGAGGTCATGTGTGTGTATACGCGTGTGTGTGTTGTGTGTTTGACTGTGTGTGTGTTATGTGCTTGGCCTTGTGTGTGTGTGTGTGTGTGTGTGCTTGTTTTCATAAATAGGGAATTATACAAGCACAAATGTTTTTCTCCTTCGCATGATAGCCTTATGAGGAAAGAGCATCGTCAGACGCTATAATGCCATCTTACATGGTCTATCTGACATAAAGTCAGTGCGAAATGCTACTCTAATGCGATACTTTTCTTCTATTCTTTTTTTAATCAAAGAAAAAAATGAAATAATGGAGCTCTAAGGGCTAATAAGAGAACGCAAGTCGGTGAGATTTTCAATCTTCATTTCTTATTTGTGCTGCCATGACGGATGGTGTGATTCGCGGTTACATAATAAACATGCTGTACCTCCTTCAAAATTATAAATGTCGTTACGTTACCAGTTTGAAGCGGTCAGGGTCGTCCCAGGGTCGTCCCAGGGTCGTCCCACGTGTCTGTATGCATCATTGCCTTCTTTCTGCCTTCAATATCAGTGGTTTAGTGGTGATATTTCACAACACAACACTCTATGAGCAAACGTATAAAGTATCAGGGGGGGGGGGAAATTACGCAGGAAGTATCTATACTTAGTGATTGTTTGAAATTCTGTGACTTCTAACAAGAATGAAATGCATTTCCCTTCTCTTGTTATTTTCCTTTTTTTATCAATCAGGTATAAGAAGTACGGCATGCTTCATAAATTGCAAGTCCTGCATCGTGTTCTCATTTTCACCGTGGACTCTAAATTTGTTAAGGTAATAATGGTCACATGATTTCAGGGTGTATACTTTGTAATATTTTATGAAGAAGTCATGAAATGATATTTAGAAGTGTAGTACCCTGATGGGACAAGCCAAATGCTTTTTGGTAGTGCAGCTGTACATTTTATTTTTCATTGGGATGCATCGCAATTGCCTCTTCGAAGGGCCATAAGTCTTGTGTGTCTGTCTGTAGTGATATTTACTCTGAGGTGATAGCTGATTCTCTTTCATAATTATGTATACAGGCTCATAAAATATGGGTATGTCAGGTAAAAAAAAAGAATGTTATTTCCCGTGAGTATAATGTACCAATTCAAAAATCCTCAATGCACTTCCCTATAAAGTACAACCCTTTAGAACGAAAAGTTAGGTGAATAATGTGACGCACAAATTGCATTTATGTGTGCTCACAGTGAACTTTCTCTCTAGGTTAAAATTGACATGCTAAAGTAAAATCTAACGAAACGGTAAAGTATCTTTAGAATTAGATATGAAATCTCTGTCAGAGATGTATCAATACCCCTGGACAATCAAGACTATCATTACCTTTTATGATTGTAAAGCTCCTTACGGCTCACTATGAAGCGCTCTGTAATGAATGTTTGTTTGTTTGTTTGTTTGTTTGTTTTGTGTGAAGTGACTATAGTTTAACGGCTTCTTTTAGAGTGCATCTAGAAGTACTTTTAATCTATGCATTCTGTGATACACTTATTGTGACCCCCCCCCCCTTTTTTTGTGAGGAGGGACTACACATAGGACACTCGTACCATGTTTTCCATGCACTCTAAAGATTAATGTTAAATCATTTTAACTCTAAATGTTTAATTCTCTTTAAAAATAATGATAAATTGTTATTACTCTAAAAGTTAATTTCAGTCCTCAAAATGTTAAAGTTGGTATTTTGAGGTTTTTTTAATTTAACATTGGCAAAATATTTTGAGTTTTTCAATTTAACATTGGCAAAAGGTTCTAGGAGTGGCAACAGTTAATATGTTGGCTTTATTTTTTTTCATTCATATAGAAAGGGTGAGAAATGGTACCTTTTATGGGATCTAGAATGTCAGGTCTGTAATAATGGGATGCATGCGAGTTGCCAAATGTGACCTGTCGATTTTTGATGGTTTGAATCATTTCCCTTCCCTGCCATGCCTGCAGGACCTTTTGACCAATAGCCTGCATACGAAGTCGCCGCAAGACTACAAAAATATGCAGTTCGTGTTTGGTGAGAGATTCGGTGGCACTGGGCTAGTCTCTGAGCTGGACCATAGCAAGTACGAGAAGAAGCGTGCACTGCTTAATCCTGCATTCCACAGAAAGTACGTACACTGTCACAAGGCTTGATTTTTATTTATTCTTTTTTTCACTGTTTTGGACAAAAAGAGAGAGAGAGAGATTTCGATCAATATTTGGATGCTTTTTTAAGGAGCATGAGATGCAATTATTCACGAAAATAGAATGAATGCAGCCATTATCATTGGTTTTTTTTTTCTCAGGTCAATACTTTGTTTATTTCCATCATCAAAAAAGAAAAAGAGAACACGATTTAAAGCGGTACAAGTATTATCGATTCGTCTTTCATTCGTCTGATAGCGGTAGTTTCTTTTTCTAAAAACAAAATAAAGTATATGCACGAATGATGTCATAAAAAAGAAACAACGCACACTTTGGTATGGTAACAAAAAACAAGTAATCATAACGATGGAAAACAGTGTTACACTAAAAATCCAAGCTTCTAAGACGTGGAACACTGGAAACAAAACGACGAAAGGACCAATTCTTTATACCAATAAAATATATTCATAACAAATTCATCTATGTACCATTTATCAAACTGTTTATTGTAAATTTGCTCGTTGATATAGGATGCACATATTGCAAACAATACTGCTACTATGATTTTAGAATGCAAACATATAACAAATATATAACATGGCACACACTATACTTGGCCGTGTACGGTATGCCAGGAAAATGTGGCCAATAAAGAATACATACACGCGGCCACATAAAAACAATAACGACAACAACAATAACAATAAAAAAACAATGAAAAACAGAAATGAAGAAAATACACACACACAGTTGCTGGGCAAAGAAGAACGAGGAAAGAGGAGCAGGGAAAATTGGAGAAAGAAAAGGAAAAGGAAAGGAATGGTAAAGGTCTGTGGACACGCTACAAAATCTCAAGGACAAGTGAAACATGGGGATTTTTGATAAACTGAATTAACTGGTATACACGTATATGGAAATCAAATATTTTTAAGTTTAGATTTGAATGTAATTAACTTAACAAATTCTATTAAATTATTATCTAAGGTATTCTAAAATCTGGGTCCAGTATTAACAAATGTATTTTGAGTGTGTATTGTTCTCAATAAGGGAAAATGAAATTCTTTGCATTGTCTCGTGGGATAGTTATGTACGTGGCTGTTAGGGTGAAATAAAGATTGAAATATTTTGGGTAGGTGGTTGCCGTTGTAATTAAATATAAATTTACCAAACTGAAATAAATACAACGCTTTTATTTTCAGGATTTTATCTTCAGGGAACAACCCATCAATATATCATGCTCGAACATGAAGGTTAAGGACAATTCTTAGCACCATATCTTTTGCAAAACAAAAATTTTGTCTAGCAATATCAAATATGTATTCCCCCAAGCAAGAATTCCATAATTCAAATACAGTTATACCAAACTTGAATAAAGCGTTATCAGAGCAGAAGAAAGGGAGTAATATTTCAATTTATTCATTATACATAATTATGTTACGTGCGATTACATTAGAAATATTATTTATATGACACTTCCATTACCGCTTGTTCTCGACGCAAACACCTAAGTAATAGACGAAACCTCTTCTAAGGGAGTAATGTCAAATACAACATTACCTGGAAATCTATCTGAGGAATTGCTAAAAAAACAAAAAGGGAGTAATGTCAAATACAACATTACCTGGAAATCTATCTGAGGAATTGCTAAAAAAACAATAATAAATCTGAAGATCTTTTAAAAAATCATTAATTTAAACTATGAATAACAGTGGGCCTAACAAACTTCATTGTGGAACGCCACATTCAATTTTCCTCATCGGAGAATCAAAACCGTTTACGTGTACATTGAAATCTGTTCGAAAAATATCTCTTCGAAAAATAACTAGTGAACCATTGCAAGGCTTTACCACGTGTGCCATATGTTATCATGATTATAATGGGATACTTAAGAGAGAAGTATATCGTGATAAATCGTATCAAAAGCCTTGGAAAAGTCCAGGAAGATGCCTATTATATGCGAAAATGTATCGAGTGCATGAGTAATCTTCTCCACAAAGGTAAGTAAAGCATGGGTGGTTTTGTGATTTTCCCTCGATCCAAATTACAAATTCGTAAATACATTAATCGTGTAAAAAATAAACAAATAACAAACAAACAAATAATTATTGATTCCATCACAATCTGGGCTCTTCCCTTCATTCAAATTATGAACGATATCAATAACTTCTTCGTTGTATGTGTGGTCCAGAAATATAGTTTCAGGATTAGATATATCTAGAAAATCATAACACACTTTATGGGATAAAGGGATATTTTCGTGATAACATTTTCCCAGCCAATGCAAAAACAAAAAGACATCATTAAAAATTTCGACCGTGCGAACAAATCAGTTTGAGGAAAATATGACAATTTGTTGGAAATGTTTGTACCGGTATGTAAATTTGTGTTCACAGTTCACTTTGTGCCAAATTGACTTCATGACAGACTTGCTGGTTACTCAAATCATGTATTGGTGAACACCTACAAGTACATATACAGTGCGTATCAACAAAAAAAAAAAACGCAACAAGAATTAATTTCAAATTTGTGAAGATTTTGTTAAATTTACACCAAAGTGAGTAGCAACATCTTAAAGCCACATATCTCTTCTTTCCAATGATTTCTCATTTATTCTTACACGGTCATCGATGGCTGAGTAATCATTCTTTTTGGACAATGAGTCAAATTGGACTTGGGACCAAGTTTCAGTTAGTAAGACCAGCATAAATCCTTTTCAATTCTCCTTTTCTTTTTTTTTTCTTTTTTTTTTTGAACGCTGAATGTCTGGACTGGACTTTGTGGAAACGGTTTGCTCCTAGGGCCCTTCTCCTTCGAAAACAACATGAACGGAAATGGATACTTACACATTTAAAATGAACATGTGATTCCTGAATTAATGGAAAATTTTCCTGTGCAGAAAAGGGGTGTGTTCAGACGCCTATGGTGGGCACGAAATGGCGCACCAGCCCATCGACTAGTAAGAAACAGATTGGCTGAGGTATTTGGAAATCGGGTGATTGCCTTGTATTATGATGTGGAGTGGCCACCACGATCTTCGGATCTGACTTGTTGTGACTTTTTTCTTTGGGGTTATCTCAAGAGTAAAGTGTTCATTACCCCTCCACCTGACATTGCAACTCTGAGACAAAGAATCACTGATGAGTTTGAAGCTCTACGCCTCCAATCCCCAGTGATTCGCAGGGTTGTGCGTGAGATGGAGAAAAGAGCTAATCTCTGTGTGAAAAGGAATGGTGGCCATGTTGAGGGGCATGAGATGTAATGTTAAAAAGAGATATCCGAAAGAAGACAATGGTAAGTTGCGATTTTTCATTTCATTATTCCATTTATTAAGTTAATTTCTAATAAAGTGCATAGATTCTTGCAGTTTCTAAACTTTGTCCCACGTCCAATTTGACCCATTGTCCCAAAAGAATGATTACTCAGCCATCCATGACCGTGTATGAGTAATATTAAAATATCATTGGAAAGAGGAGATATGTGGTTTTAAGATGTTGCTACTCACTTTGGTGTAAAGTTGAAATAATCTTCAAAAATTTGAAATCAAATCTTGATGTGTTTTTTTTTTTGATACGCACTATACATTTTGTGTCTCTGTTGCTTTCTCATGCTGCCAGGTACTTAATGGGTCTGATCGAGGAATTCAACACAAGTGCAGACGTTTTCATTCAGAGTCTTATTCCCGTTGCTGATGGCCAACAGGAAGTATGTATGTTGGACAAGTTCAACAATGTCACTCTTGATGGGATAGCAAGGGTAAGCATACTAGCACTAAATGACTGAAAATTTAGCAAAACCTGAACAAGGGTTTAGTCCAAGAGTATTAGCTTTAACCTGGACATTTTTGGTAACAAGCTGATTTTTTCAGGATAAGTCCAGAAAAATGTCTAGAATAACATACCAAAAGTCCTCATAAATCCTCCTTGAGCATTTTCCGCAATCCAAGATGGCGTCCAAAATGGCCGCCATTTCCAGAAATTCTTGTAACTTTTCAACCAGAGAACCCAAATACAAAATTTGAATGTCTAAATATATGTTTTAAAGCATGAAGAACTCAATGAAATACATATCAAGAGATGTTGATGCATGCAAGTACCGAAATCCAAGATGGCGTCCAAAATGGCCGCCATTTTCTGAAATTCTTATAACTTTTCAGCCAGGTAGCCTAAATACAAAATTTAAATGTCTACATATATCTTTTGAAGGATGAAGAACTCAATAAAGTACATATTAAGAGTTGTTGAAGCTCACAAGTACCGTAATCCAAGATGGCGTCCAAAATGGCCGCCATTTCCTGATTTTTTTTTTCATAATTTTGCCAGTAGATTTCAACTGTACACACTTGGAATGTCGAAATATACGTTTTGAGTCTCAAGGAACGAAATATAATACTTATTCAGAGATTTTGAAACACAAATAAAGCACTTGAGCACTTTCAGAAATCCAAAATGGTGTCCAAAATGGCTGCCATTTCCTGTTTTTTCTCATAACCCTGCACCTATGTACCGGTAATTGCGATACGCACTTAAATGTATACATATATTTTAAGACATAAGGAACCCAACGAAATACTTATTTACAGATCATGAGGCACATGAGTACAAATAAAACCACGTGAGTTCTTCCCGAAAACAAAATGTTGCCCAAAATGGCTGCCGTTTGTTTATCAAAAATTGCTGTTTTTAGCCTATTTCAAGAGACAAAGAAATTCAACATAATGTTCGAGATTCAACAACTCAGAAGGTCCAGTGGAATCTTTCCCTTAAATGTGCACAAAACAGGTATAGGTTGGGTTGGATGCACCCCCCCCCCCCCTCCTTGGGGAAGGTGGTGGCCTGTACAATCATTATTTTCCAAGTATTCAACCTGAAGTATTTGCACTTTGTCATTTAGCACTTTGTCATTCAGTTGCAATCATAAAGATGCTAAACGTCCCTCGCTCGGCCCCTTTCCATAGACTTTGTACACTTTTGAGATTAACAAATTTCCGAATCTGTCATCAAAAAGTGTGCACTAGATCTTTCACTTACAAAATGCAAAAGTTAGTTCCCTCATATTGAAGGGTAATTTGCCCTAACTCTTCAACCGCTCACTTCCCCCAATATATATTAAATTCCCCTTTTGATTAACAATTCCCAAATATTCCATCAAAATTAATGTGTGTAAATGATATAATTATTTCATTTCTATTCAAGTGTAAAAGCTCCCTCGTTTCGGTGGGGGATGGGGATATTGAGACTATTATTATCTACTCTTCGAGGATGGATAATTTTCTCTATATAACACCAAGGGTGCATTAGGCCGTTTAACGACGATCATCGAAATGCAAAACTCCCTCCAGTCGAAAGTGACCCCCCCCCCCCCATCATCTACTAGCTCATTGCCTTGAATATTCTAGTCTTTATTCTACTTACACTTTTTAATAGAAACAAAAATCTAGTATTTCACCAACAGAGCGCACCATGAAACTCGTAACCAAAAAAAAAAAGAATCTCCATTTTGTGGGAAGGTGCATCACCTCATACACCTCCCCCGCATATTTCCATAAGTATATATGAAGAGTTTGTTTGCAAAAACCGATAAGTCCATTTTTGAAGATTTTGAGGTACGGTCTCTGTAATGAAGTACAAAGTAATACCTTTTAAATGATATATTGGTGACTACATAAAGGTACATTTTTTAAGTTATGGTAAAAAGAAGCAAACATTTTCTCATTATTCTCTTTATTTTTCTTGACCTTTAATCGCAAATATCTCCATTTGGCAAATATATAGACTTATCGGGTTTTGCGAACAAACTCTTCATATTTTCTTACTTTTAGGACAAAAACAAATCTCAGATATTTCACCAAAGAGTGCGCTAAATCTCTGAATTTCAAATTGGAAAATCCAAAAATTTCCGAGGTATGGGAAGGAGTATTCTCCTCTCACACTTCTCCCTCCCCGACACTTTCCTGAATATATATTTTTCCTAACGTTTTCAAGTAGAAAAAAAATATCGGGTATTTCACCAAATGGATGCAACAGCTCTGTGAATTTCTAGTCCGAAAATACGAAATTTTCCTTTGTGTGGGAGCAGGCAACCCTATAACCGCGCACTTCTATGATTGTATATCTTTTTGTTCCTTTTTGATGGAAACAAAAATCTAATATTTCACCAATAGTTTGCATCAGATCAAGGAGCTCATAGCTCCTTGATCAGATGTCTGAATATCAGGTCTGAAAATGCAAAATCTCTCTCATGTTGGAGGGGGGGGGAGGGGGAGGGACCCCCCCCCCCCATTCCACACCCTTCCATAATCATATTGCCCATTTCCCTGAATACTATTTTATATCCAATTTCCTACTCTTTGATGGAAATAATTAAATATCTTACCAAACGTTTGCACTATGTATTTCACTTTCGAGTAAAAACAAGAAAGAAAAAAAGGTCCCTCGTGTGGTAAAGGAGTATCCATCCTCCATGTACCAGTAACTTTACTTTTCAAAGAATTGTTTTTACTTCTCAAGTGATAGCTGACAGTTTCAACTGGAACTCACCTCATGGTAGACATCAAATGCATTGGTAATAAAAAGGGGCTAGCGCTAAATTTTCATCTCATGTGCTTAAGGTGACGAAAATAGACCATGTGGTAAACAGATATTGCCTTCTAGTAGGCTTTCTGCTTAGCAACAAATCTGTTGGTGAAATATTTCTCTCGTAACAAGGACACACTCCTTGAGGTTAACATGCAAATGCTTTTATTTGTATACTTTACACATAAGAACTATATTTTAAATAAAAAGTTTCGTATAAAATATATTGACATTCATTTACATAATTGTGAGATAAAATTTTGCACCCCATTTTCCATGTTAGGAAGAGCTTGAGCGTTAAAATCAGTACATGCGTGCGTCTAAATCTCTTAATATGTATTTTATTGAGTTATTCATGTTTCGAAACTTGTAAAGACACTTAAATTGTGTATTGGGTTCTCTAGTTGAAAGGTTATAAGAATTTCAGGAAATGGCGGCCATTTTGGTTGCCATATTGGATTACGGTACTTGTGTGTGTCAACATCTCTTAATATGTATTCTATTGAGTTCTTCATCCTTCAAAACATATATCTAGACACTTAAATTTTGTATTTAGATTACCTGGCTGAAAAGCTATAACAATTTCAGAAAACGGCGGCCATTTTGGACGCCATCTTGGATTTCGGTACTTGCGTGCATCAAAATCCCTTGATATGTGTTTCATTGAGTTCTTCATGCTTAAAAACATATATATAGACATTTAAATTTCGTATTGGGTTACCTGACTGAAAAGCTATAAGAATTTCAGAAAATGACGGCCATTTTGGACGCCATCTTGGATTTCGGTACTTGCGTGCATCAGCATCTCTTGATATGTGTTTTATTGAGTTCTTCATGCTTCAAAACATATATTTAGACATTTAAATTTTGTATTTGGGTTCTCTGGTTGAAAAGTTATAAGAATTTTTGGAAATGGCGGCCATTTTGGACGCCATCTTGGATTGCGGAAAACGCTCAAAGAGGATTCATGAGGACTTTTAGTATGTTATTCTAGACATTTTTCTGGACCTATCCTGAAAAAATCAGCTTGTTACCAAAAATGTCCAGGTTTAGGCCTTTTTTGACCTAATGCTCTTGGACTAGTTGGGGAGCTCTTTAGGCTGGAGTTAATGAATCACTGTATGTAACGAACTCTTTGGGAACGTCATTTGTTTTTCCTTTTGGGTTCTTTTTTCTTTCAAGAACCACAAATGTCGTATCCTACACATTTCTTGTACAACCCATCTCCAATCAGTCTTTTTGACCCCCTCCCCTCCCCCCCCAAAAAAAAAAAAAACCAACAACAAACAAACAAATAAAAACTCACAAATACTGAAGACAACTGCACAGCACATACCTATATAGGCCCTAAAAATTAACTCTCTACGCACAACATGTAGAATCGCCAAATGTGTATTCCTACGCAATGTAATAATGGCTTATTATATGGATGTAAATGAAGAAAAAAAAGTTTCTGAAAGTGTATGTGTGTGTGTGTTTGTTTATGCACTTTTATAAGGAGCAGAATACTGTATGATTTTAATCCCTTCCCCCAGAAATCCTTTGGAGCAAGCAATCATATTTTTGAAATTAATTTTTTTTTGTCCTGCAGGTCAGTTTCACGACTGTTGTTGCAGGAGTGTACAACGGCATCCACTGAATATTGCTCTTTTTCTCGGCTCAAATAAAAGCAAATGGATTCAAATTGAATCATGAAACTTCGATTAAAGGGGGTGGCTAGTAACTGATCAGCGGGAATCAGTGGGAATGCTGAGGGATGATTGTTCCAATCCTTGTGGGATTCATTTAAGAGTACATTATATATCAATTGTTGTGTGAAAATGATTTGCTTCAGAGTGGTCTCATATTCAAGTAATGTGCAGTTTAATGTTTCCAGGTTAGCATGCCTGTACAGTGACGGTACTGTACAGGCATGCTAACCTGCAAACATTGACCTGCACATCAATTAATCTCACAAGAATTGGAACAATCATCCCCCAGCATTCCCACTGATCAGTTACTAACCATCCCCTTTGAGGGACATATCCTAAAAATGCATAACACACTGATTATACAGCGTGTCCGAAAAAAAAAAAACCACAGCCGAGTTTTATTGCAATTCTTTGTGATCATAATCAAATATTTGCTTCAAGAGATGTACATGAATTTAAAGGTATACCTCTCTTCTTTCACTGGATGCACAACTCATTGTTCATAATTCATGCATGACTAAGTTAGAACAATAGTAATGCTACTAAATTTTTATTTGCACAAGCAAATGGCGACTTTGAATGGGTTTCTCAGGCTTTTTCAGCAATCTTTTGAAAAAAAAAAAAGAATCATAGCCTTAACATCCATTCTTTTCCCTTTCATATGACATCTCATGAGTAAAAAAAAAAATGATCTACGCATGCTCGAGAAAGCTTAATTTTTACAGTATGCTTCTATTTTACCCAGAAAGATGGATAGTAAAACAGAAGCCATGCAGTTAGCTTTCCCGACGCCTGCCCGATTTGGCAGATATCAAACAATGGCCTTCATGCTTCAATAAATTTACACAAACATGAAGGGAGGGGATATTACAGACGGTTCGGAATAGGGTCGTAAATTAGCACATGATCGTGAGCTTGCCTGACCGTGCAGCAAACCAAGGAGCAAAGGGTGTTCATCAGCGGAATGTTGAAGGGGGAGGGGAGTCACCAACCGAAAAAGGCCTCCGAGTCCCCCCCCCCCCAAAAAAAAAAAAAAAAATATATATATATATATATATATATATACATATAATAAATAAAATAAATGACATGTTAGAAGCGCAAGTTCAGTGACAAAATCTAATAAAGTAATGTACCCTCTCTTTCGGATTCACCGTCCCCTTCAAAAACCTCAAAACCCTGTCAGTGATGAAGAGTGAACCACGCGTGAGAGAATTGTAGAGAGGAATGAAAACAGTGAGATAAGTTTGAGGTATAGAAAATCATCAAAATGTGTACAGTATCGCTGTTGTAACGTTGATTTCCCATATAGCCATTTGACTGCCTGCAGCCTGAGAATACACGCGATATTAATCAGTCTTCAATTATTGGTTAAATCTCATAGCTTATTCTGAATAAATGACAACAAAGGGCTTTCCGTCTTATACAGCATTCTCTGTAAATACCTCCCCCCCCCCCCCCCGAACAACATTCACTGCAGCACTGCCATTATTTGTGTGAATTCTATGGCGCAGGTGAGCCCATTGTCTAATGCTAAGTCGGGAGAGCTGAATGCTTGTTTTTCGACTATCCGTAGAATTGGTAGAAATGAAGCATATTTTCATCCACATTTTTCTAAAGTGTGCGTTATTCATATTTGACGAATAAGGTCTCATGCGAAAGAAAGAAAAATGTGGATATTTATAGGTTATGAACTTTGTTTTTCGAAAACGTAACGTTAAAAGTCTTAAAAAAACACTTAAAGTCATCATTTGCGCGTGCAAATGAAAATTTGACAGCACTGCCGTTCGCTGTTTTAACTCAGTCATGCATGAACGATGAACATTAAGTTGTACATGTACTCTCTAAAAAAAAATCGAGTGAAAATATTCACTCTTGAAGGAGTGAATACAAAAAAGAGTGAATTTTGAGTGAAAATGTTCACTTTCACTCCTTTTGGAGTGACCTCAGGGATCACTCGAAGATTTTGGAGTCATCCCTGAGGTCACTCTAAAACGAGTGAAAATGAACATTTTCACTCAAAATTCACTCCAATTTCAATCTAAATTCACTCTTTTTCATTCTCTCCTTCAAAAGTGAATATTTTTACTCGATTCTTTTTTTAGAGAGTACTACATCAAATGAAGAAGGAAAGTTTATCTTTCCATTGATGTATATCTCAAAAAGAAAATGTATAATTTCGATAGTAAAAAGTTGCTAGAAAACTCGGTTTCTTTTTTTTTCTGGGACACGCTGTATATAAACCTCCCTTTGGTATGCGCTTATCGAATTGCACTATTATGTTGCTCATGTGAAGGAGCACTTTATCAGTCTTCTTCGCGGAGATATCACTTTTTTCATCATCCTCATCGTCATTATCACCATCACAATCTTTGTCACACATATTTACCTCCATTTTTCGCCTTGCATGTTCTCACACAGGCTGGATTCTCCATGATGTTGGATGCTTTCGATGATCAAGACAGCCCATTTCCGAAAGCTATCTACAAGGTTTTGAATGGAGTTATGGCATCACTTATGAAACCCTGGCTGTGGGTAAGCTCTCAGATGACTAAGGAACAATGAGATAGGAATACCGAAGGGTTATGAGATAAAGGAAATTACAGCAGCAATACCACTGAATAATTATCATAACGATAACAATGCTACTGATTTTCACTGTAGTTTTAAGGAAGAGGATGAAGACAAATAAGAAAAGGGAGGAGGAGGGTGACAGAAAAGAATTAGTGCACTCCTCAATAGTTGGGAGAATAGTGACTTATTTTATGTATCCATCAGTCCATAGAATGTATCGATAAACAGTTATACTGTATGATACTTCACTTATTGGAGGGGATCAGCTCTACAGACATGATATGAATGAAGGAGTGGTCACTCGTTATTTTGCATGGAGGGGACTATACAGTAGAATGCAATGCTAAATTGGGAATGACTATAAGGGCAGTGAAGGGGCGAGAGGGAAGACCGGACATAGGTGGCGTTGACGGCTGGACATCGTAACATCGTTGAATCATGTACTGAACATACACAGCTTTGAGCGAGATGTACGCCACCTCTTATGTTCCTCTTACGACCCTTAATTCCTTTCTTGCAGTATGATAAACAATGCAATGTTGCTCTCATTGAGGCGTTTCCCTCTGTTTAAAGGGGATGGCTAGTACCTGATCAGTGGGAATCAGTGGGAATGCTGGGGGATGATTGTTCCAATTCTTGTGGGATTCATGTAAGAGTGCATTATATATCTATTGTTGTGTGAAAATTATTTGCTTCAGAACGGTTTCATATTCAAGTAATGTGCAGTTTAATCCCCCGTCACTGTACAGGCATGCTAACCTGGAAACGTTAAACTACTTGTATCTTATTCCTGGTTGAATAACTTCAGAATAGTGATCAGTTAGATATACTAGGATTTGAGCCTCTGGCATAATTGCGTTTCAATGAAAAACTGGAAATTTCACAATTTTATGCACAAACTATCTGGCAAGTTGTGAGGGGATGACTTGCTTACTTTACCATTTCCATACTGACCGTTCAAGAACTGTTTCCTGAAAAATTGGCAAAACTTCAAAATGTCATAACTTCCTTAGTTTTAACCAGATTTTAATCAAAATTTTACCGTTGAACACGTAATATTTGACTCGTTTCAGTGAGAATAAGTTATATTTGGACTGGAATTCCCCTTTCAAAGAGCAAATGTCTCTCATTACATTAAAAGAACATCAAACTGACGTACAGTGACGTCATTGAAAGCACAGAGATAAGCGGTTCACAAGGGTTTATGACATCGTATAAAATTTACAAAATGATGACTTTGGCGTACTGTTTTTCGAGTGATCCACATCTCACTACATGTAACTCCGCTTTCCAATAAATCACTCTTTCCATCACTATATCAATGTTTTTATCACCACTGCAAAGTGAGTTTTAGTTCTCTCGTTATGTATATACTATAATTTGGGGAATCTTATGGGAAAATGTGGCAATGATTTAACAGTGGCTTTCTCAATATTTACTTTTTGTCGCTTTTGCTATACAGTATTTACGTTTTTTCACCACCCGAAAAGTGTGCATTGTTTATCTCGTTACTTATCTTCATTAGAACACATATTTTGTATTCATAATTTATGTTTTGTTTAATCCATCTGCGTATCACCTTTGGTTAGATGGAAATAAAGTACTGAATTTGATTCAATTAAATCGGTGTATACAGGAGATCAACAATGGCAAGTGCAGACATCAGGTTGGCTTCTTGAATATCTTCTCCGTGTCTTTGTCACTCCATATCTTCAGATGGTACCTACAAAGGAAGCGGCATGTTTTCGAACCGAAGTGAGAGAGGCGACTCGTTTCATCCGGAACTTCGGTCGAGACATCATCCTTGAGAGGATGGCAGCCCGTCGGAGGGGAGAAGACGTCCCAAAAGACATCCTGACTCACATCCTGAATGCTTCTGACAACCTCAGCAACCAGGGGTTTGGCATGCAGGAAATGATTGACGAGTTTTTCACCTTATTTATAGCAGGTAGCCCCAGCTGTTAATCTTTTTCCAGTGGTGACTGTAATCAACTTATGTAAGAGAGCTTGGGACATTCTGTCTAATTATTGGTTACTTGCTGCAGCCATATGTATGGCGCTCACCTCCCTGCTGCATCTCACTACTACCAAGAACTATCAAGATGTTTGCACTATGTGTTGGTGTTCCTGAAAATGGAGAATGCATCCACAGTGGGTGCATCACTCCGGTACAAACGCTATAGTAATTTGTCAATCCACCAACACAAAGAAATAATGCCCATATATTTGAGTCACGTAGCATGTTGTGAAGCATCAGTCAAAATATCAAATAGTAAATAATGTTAACACAATTTCAAGGATTGTATTTGAAATGCTGTCAGCATAATATAGTACGCTGCATCTGACAGAGGCTGCTGTACGTGCTAAGGAAAGACCACAAGAAGTTGATCAAGAAAATCTAAGGCCTTTGCTCTTGATGCAATTTCAGTTTGGAGCTAGAAAAGGCCAGTCTTGTGTATACTCCTTTTTTTTTCATTTCATTTCATTTCATTTCATTTATTTCCAGATTAAAAACAACAATCATTACATTTTCAAGTCATAACATATTCATTGTGGGGGACCTATTAAAGCCTTTCAGGCTTGCTGGGAATAGGAACCAAAGTAATTACAAGATTTTCTCAACTCAAAATATATAGGTACAAAGTGTATAGAACACAAATGGTACACAATCAAAGCAGGCAGAAGAAGGGAAAAAGTAAAGAGTAAAATACCGGCAGAATATACAAAGCTATGTTGCTATTAAAAACGGAAAGTGTGTCTAAATTGTTTCTAAACTGCTGTAACGATTTGCACTTTTTTAGTTCCTTTG
Organism: Diadema antillarum; assembly: GCF_040938485.1. Taxonomy (NCBI): domain Eukaryota; kingdom Metazoa; phylum Echinodermata; class Echinoidea; order Diadematoida; family Diadematidae; genus Diadema; species Diadema antillarum. Next base: position 76,189 of record NW_027273141.1, read on the forward strand.
GGAATGTATTCCACAAATACTTTCCAGTAGGGCCTACTTTTTCAGGCCTCCGCCACGAGGGGGCCGGTGCATTAGCCACGCTTTTGTGTTTAGTAAAACCTTTAGAACTAACTATAGGCCGGGCTATTTAGGTAGATGATGGAGCCGGGGGGGGGGGGGGGGCAACCAGTGGTCTAGGAACAAGCAGTATTTATTGAAAAGAAAACATATGGAGATTTGGAAGAAAAACTGCAAACAGCATTAGCAAACATACCATGTTTTTGTGGTGTAGGATTATCTTCAAATTAGTGTGTGCATGGGAAATCTCTTCTCAATATCTACACTCACCCAAGCTTGTATCGTATTATATATATATATATATATATATATATATATATATATATATATATATATATATATATACAGTGTGAAAAGAAAAGCCAGGTGGACGTAGCTAGGTACCTAGGTACGTCCACCTGGCTTTTCTTTTCACACTGAATGCAAATAATGAAGGCCACACACTGGTACTTTAAATGGTCGATATATATATATATGTATATATATATATATATATATATATATATATATATATATATATATATTGTATGAGCGGCCTCTCCTTTTTCCTCATTCTCTGGAAATGCTTTGCATTGCAACACAAAGGTCAAGAAACAACTGGCAATCTACTTGCTTTCACCCTCCAGCAGTTGTGCCGATACCCGCATGTCTATGAGAAGTGAGTGTTGTTACTTTAATACTATGTTTAATAATATATTCAAATTGAAATATGTTTCATTTTGACTACCGAACTTTTTTTTATTTTCTTTTGTTACATTGTGTCTACATCCATTGCAATACATGTTTTCTGATACTTGTATTGGCTGTTGTTTTGAGCAGTACAAGCCCGTGAGTAGATTATTCGTTGCCAAAAGAAACCTTCGATAAGAAGAGATGCCTAAAAATTGATTGAATCTTGAAAAAAAAAGTTTGGTAATGTAGGATTTTAGATCAAGAAGACAACGACCTCATTCTTGAGTGGACGTTGATGACAGCGAGACGTTAGTGAATATAACATTGCCCAGAAGATACACCAATATAGAGATGGGGGATATCAGTTTCATATCATGCCAATGTTTTCACCACTTTTTTTTCACTGTGTTTATCTCTCTTGTCACAGCTTACCTTTTGAACCATTTAGACATTCATGCACAATAAATCTATGAGAATATTACTGACTCTCATGGTTTGCGCTTGGCAGATTGCTTGGTGTATTACATGAGTGTGGGTGTCTTCTTCTAATTTTAGCACTTCTGGTCTGTGGTCTGTTCCATGAAAGTCAGTGTAGATATCGTTGATGACGGTGTTGACGGAAAGAATTTCATACAGTGAGATGTATAATAGGCCTACTGCACAGGTTTCAAATATGCTCAATTCTTAAATGCACAAAAACAGCAAGATTTCGAGGATTTGGGAGTATTAGCTCACATTTTGTTTGTTTCTTAGATTGTGATTACTGTATACTTATAGTAACGCCATGGACCTGCAACGTTTCGTTGTAACGCAGAGGGTCTCCCTGTATCGCTTCATTGAGTGAAGTTTAATACGAGAACATATGACATATATAAGTCTATATGAATAAGAACTTGCGCTCATCAGAATAAAATGGTTTTACTGCATGTTTTTTTCTGCTTTCTTTGGTATTTTTTCCTTCACAGAGTGAAGCAGGAGTTAGATGAGAAGTTTGGGGACAAAAAGTTTGTCTCTTATGAGGATATCATGAAGCTCGAATACCTTATGCTGGTGAGTGGACCTCGCACGTCATTTATTGTCGTGTCATCACTATTGTTGTTCAACATTCTTATGTTATTAATAAACAATGTAACATGAAAGGCCTAGGTTGTGTCCTGGATTAAACAGAAGGCACATGGCAAAAACAAAGGACAATACAGAAAAACATGTAAATATATTTTACATAATAAAAAACATACTCAATTACAGTTACATAATCACAAACAAATTGACTAAAAATACATCGATACACGAACAAATTGAAATATGCAATATTTGTTTTCAAAACACGCATTTATATCATAATAGTACAACTTTATCTCATTCTATCTTTTTCATCTCTTCACCTTTTACTTTACTTTTTCTCTTTAACCTTTCTCTCTCTCCCTCTCTCTCTCTGTTCTGTCTCTCTCTACCTTCCCCTCCTACATTACCTATACCTTTCTTTTACTCCATTACCCATTGATTCATCTAACACCTTCTCAATTTCTTCTCCAAAAAGCTCCACTATAACTTTTTCATTGATAAATAACAACAATCTGTTAACAATACCAAATCATATAAGATCAAATCTGATATCATATATTAACGAGAAACTGAATTTCAAATTCTTTTTTCCTTGTATAAACATAAAATCTTAAGACTGAAAAAAAAATACTAATGTGATAAATCTGTATCTTATTGTTATATCTAAAATCATCAAACGCCATACAGTATACACTCATGATAAGTCGAACCCCAAATACTTTTTGTTTTAATTTCATTATATTGATTATTATCATTCCATTACTAGTACTATTTCTAACATGATCATCGTCATTACCATTAGGCCAGTCATTATGATGTCTATATCATCACAGGATGTCTCTTAGAGATCGACAGCACGTCAAGTTCCGTTCTGCAGTGTTCGGGGGGGGGGGGGGGGGCATTTCATGAAGCGTTTTGGTCTAATGTTTTTCTGACAAACTAATTCAAGCCACTGAAATCCTTGCATCTGATTGGCCGAGAGCAAATTTGTCCGACAACTTTGTCGGACATAATGCTTCATATGAAATGCTCCACTGAAACCT
>NW_027273142.1:0-12117 GCF_040938485.1 Diadema antillarum
AACCCATATCCCATCAAAAGAAAGTTTGGATATTTGCTTTGATGTGCCAATCAATGACAGTTCAGTCTTACTGTCATTTAGCATGAGTTTGTTAGCAGCATCCATTCACGTACATAATTGACACATATTTCCATGTGAGTGACGCTTTGCTGCTGAGCATGTGCGTCAGGTGTGAACGACAAATGTGTGTCATCTGCGTAGCAGCGACAGGATACACCAGGAAACTTAAAGCACAAAGTAGTCGTGAAGAAGGGATGAGAACATGTATTGCAATTTGTAGGTGTAAATGACACAGAGAAAGGTGAATCGCAGCTATGAGGAATATCTTTTACGCGGTTCCTTTCCATTGATTTTCTTTGAAAGTAAGAATTACATGCATACAATTACAGTTCCCACCAATGCGCATGAATTTTAATTGAGAAAGAATAGCTAACTATAGTTTATGCGAGACTTAACAGGGGTCGAATAAGCTAATGATGTCCACTCTAACCTCGTCCAAACAAACAAACAAACAAACATACATACACTGACGAGAACACACACAGAGACAAAATCCTGCCTGTAATTGAAAACAAAAGAAAAATCTGCCTTGTTCTGTACACTGAAAGACGATAAGTACTAAAACATGCATGTAGAGGTAGCACTTGTAAATGATGGTACAAATTGAAGTAGGCCTTCGAGTGGTATTATGTATTACATATAAAGGTATTGCAATCTTTCAGCTTAATTGTTATTTCTCCTGAATTGCTGAAGCAACGCATGATTACACACTGTCTTCATTATTATTTTGTAATAGCCCTAATTCATTTTCACGAAGTCATGATTGGCACGACTACAGCTATTAAAATTAGTATGAAAAGATTGTATTAGAAGCCGTGCAGTGTGACATGCTGTTCCTAAGCCGTTTTGTTCACGCCATCATGCGTGAACGCCTTCTCTGCTGTTTTATATTGAAAACAGATTGAAAGAGCATTTATCACCTTAATTGTTACGCTAATTTCCACCACCATGGATCTAAATGACGAGATGTGATATATTCATTTCTACCAAAATCGATTTTTTCTTTCTCTCCCTCTCGTCACTGTAATGATGTAATGACGAGTTCTACCAAAATGTTGCGTGAGTGGTAATCTTGGTGCTTTCAATACATCGACACTTTTGTACCCAATCGCTTGCCATGGCGTATTGTTCCGTATCGAGACAAAAGGTATTGATGGAAGATTACGTGTTGTTGCTGATTTGAAAGGCGTTGATCAGCTATAAGGAAGTTTTCGCTACACGAAGGACAGACCGAGAGTACGCGGAAGCAATCAACTGTGAAAGTACCCGTACTCGGACTCCCGTCACCATAGCAGTTTCGCTTTCCTGTACAGGACGAGGCGTGGGGACAAGATCGCTGATTGGCTGGCTGTCTGACTGGCTCACTCATGCCCAGCGTCGGGACCGAACGCTATTTTGGCTGAATCCCGCGCACCAGTGTTCCCCACGGGACGTTTTGTCGGATTTGATCATGCGCAGATGCAAATTTGCACATGGTATGCTCAAATCTCGGCCGCGTCGTGCTTGCGAAAACTCCCTATTGAATAGGCGGCACGTATCTTTGCATAGTTTGAAATCAGTAGCAGATAATGAACTGAAGGGTACGCCTTTTTCAAAGCCAGGAGAAAGGGCTTCAAGGAAAAAATTGTCTGTATTGTGGACATGTTTCTCTGAGATCAACGACGTGCCCATAATGAACTACACAACTTCGCCAAACAAGAGAAATTACGAAAGCTGGATGTCAATATAATGGTTGGTTTTCAGTTGAGTTCAAAACAAATGAAAAATAACATGCATACCATGGGCAGTATCTTCTAATGCGTCATCACTTTTTAACCGTTGAGAAATATGTCACAAAGAAAGTACAATGTACAAGTCAAGACGAAAATGTGGATTTGTAGCAAAATATATCCTAAGTATTCACAGGATAAAAAAAATGAAATGAAGGAATGTCAGGACAATACAGAAACTTTAACGAATGCAAGTAAACATGAAACAAATTATACTTCGAGAGTGTAACGATATATCAAAGAATCACAAGCAATAAACACGTCTTAACGATTATCTGGTCACTTAAATACACCCCACATAATCACACAATCTGACAAGGGCAGACGAGGTTGTATTTGGCCTGGGGAAGGGAATTATGATAAAAGTGTAATTCACAAGATTCCAATGTTTTTCTTCAAAATATTCATTCATCCATTCCTTTGTAACTGACCTACGTTGTGTCGACCTCTTTCCAGGAAGAGGCGATTCTATTTCTTATTTGCTTATGTTTGTTTGTTTGTTTGTGTGTGTGTGTGTGTGTGTGTGTTTGTTTGTGCGTGTGTGCGTGTGTGTGTGAGTGCATATTATGTTCTTTTTCGTTTTGTTAGCAGAGTAACAAATAGTGACGTTCCCTAAATCCTCTGCCTTTTTCGTGTTCGTGACATCTTTCCCCAATTGAGTCAAAACAATATTCTTGATCAGCACATTTATCTTTATGTAAACCATTATTTTCTGTTGAAAATGGATAACTTTTGAACGAATTGTTCGCTTTTTCTCAAGCTTTAAAAATGGTCTGCTTTTCTACAGTCACTGCAGTCATAGGTAACCATGGTGTCTGTAATAGCTGGAGTACAAATTTTTGAGGAACGGCTAGAGTGAACTGACGGATTGACATTCCATGGGACCATATAAAAAACAAAAATTGAATGCAATTTAGCAAGTCACCAAATCAACAGCTGCAGAATGGATGAAGTTGGATATTTATGACTGGATTGAAGGCAGCAACATGAATTTACAGAACGTCATTTTCTGTTTAGAGTATAAGAATTAAAGTTATTACTTGTCTTCTTTTCTACCAGTTTGAGGTGGTCAAATTTCTATTTCGTTGAGTTATTCAGGACAGTTACAAAGAAAGCTACAAATCTCTCGAGATCTAGGACAACAAATTAGAATCGGCTATTGGGATACGAAAATAATTGCGTTTTTGCCTTTGTTCTGGACGAGCTGGAGAGGGTGTAGAGGAGAGCAATGAATTGCTTCGGCCTTTTGTGGGATGTGTGGCCGGCTTGGAAGGGGGATAAAGTCATCAGTGAGATGACTCTGCGTTTTCACCGGAAGAATGTTAGTGTTGTATTAGTTTAATAATAGTTAAAGACACTCTTGTGTAGAGGGCGTGGTAATCTATTGAAGACTGAAAGAATTGCGATTGTGTCGACTGATCCGGTTAAGGTATCAAGGTATCCGGTTAGACTTTTGCACTCTAGATACTTTACAACAAGATACTTTATTACTTTAGATGTGCATGTGTGTGTGTGTGTGTGTGTGTGTGTGTGCCCGCGCGCTTGGGTAACTGCAAATTGATAAATCTTTTTTGTTTCATTATTTTGTGTGAGGTTTTCAGGGATATTGCCCCATGTGCTCCAAACACACACAGCACACACACACACACACACGCATTGTAACAAGTTATAATGAAAAACATGTTATGTTATGTTATGTTATGTTAATAACAAGTACAGTATGATACTATTTAAAGGCAACCTATTAACGCTCATCCAGCGTTAATTCTTTCAGTCGTTTGGATGGCGGCAGTATCAAAAATAGATTACAAACCGTAGCCCCCCCCCCCCCCCCTCCCCAAACAAAAAGAATACAACGTCACCTTCCGCAACGATAAAAGACAGGGAATCAATCCAAATACAATATCAGGGTATGAAACTTTAACTCATTTATTTGACTTACTTCTCTATAGAGGTTGTGAACTAATCTGCATGTTGCTGGAAATGCAACACGGAGCTGACCATCAATCACGCAGTTTCAGCCTCCGTTGCTATCACAACAAAGGTTTGTTTTTGGAAAGACAATGAGCAATGATCGACTCACGGTGCCCATCGCGGAAGTGTCCATCTTCTCCGGACATAACAATGGGATCGGAGATCTCACTATGGACAGGTCGGGGTGTCTGAAATCTATTGTACCTGTACCACCTATTTTGTATATGCCGAATTCTATAGGCATTTGGTTGGCATTACATTCTATACCCTATTACGCTCTTCCCGCGGCCCTTTGGTGGGTTTGGCTGCGGCCTTTTCAGTCATAATCTCGCAGCCCTTTTGATCATTTTGCAGCAGCCTTTTGCACTCTTTAGATCACGCTTTCCCAATCGTTTAGTTGCAGCCTTCTCTATCACTATCTTTTGGCTGCAGCCTCTGACTGCCCGAAATATCATGTTCACATAGGACTTCGATGAAAGCAACTGCTAATATTTTCTTTCTTCCTGGATTAGCGTTTGAATGAATAACTAAATGAATAGATAAATAGACAAATAAATAAATGAACAAATAGATAAACAAACAAATAAATAAATAGATAAATAAATAAATAAGCACATAGATACATGAATTGATAGATACTTGACATGTACATTTTAACATTCTATAATAGTCACGCTATATACATCCGTTCGTTAGCTGACCGAGAGAGTCGGATTCAAATGTCGGTAGATGCTAAGCATGCAGCATAAAATGTACACAAACTGTATACCGGTATTATGACTTCGCTGAGACATACTGGTTTAAATGTGTAAATGTTTGCAAGGTGAAATTAGTGCCTGCATTCGTCACGTCCAATGCAGGTATGTTTGATGTTGTTGTTCATTTTCTACATCCGCAGTATATTTTTATCCTCTTGTAATAATTTCGTACATACATTTCGTACACAAAATACAACCGCTTTGCCATAAAAACGATAAAAAGAAAACGACTGGTAACGCCATTCTATAGTGTGTATCCATACACACGTGCGTGACGAGGATCTAAGGATGTTTAATATCAAACTGCCGTGTTGATATTCAAAGTCGAATGATAGTTCGACAGCTGGTACGGATTTGAAATATCTTCTGACATTGGGTGTTTTAACAGCACAAGATTGACGTTTTTATTGTTCAAAAGGAAATATTGATTGAAATAATTTCCGCGATATGATACTTGTAGTTTGGAGTCTTGAGAGTTTATGGTAATAGAATTACGATGGTGAAAAAAAAGGAGTTAGACAGATTGGGAGGATTTCGCGAGATACTGATTATAAAAAGTCATAGCGCGATCATGGAGGAAAAAAAATAAATCGTGGAATCTAAGATCATGCAAAACTATACACAGGGCAACAATGCCGGCATACCTAATGAGAGACAAACCGCGGGTAAATACACACTGTTATGGATACATGTGCATTGTACTATCCTTTCTGGGCACTTGATTGTTCCGCGGAGGAATATGTAAATAAAAGAGTTCGACAAGATGACCGAGATCGACCAAACACCTTGTTTGAGAGTCTGGGTATTTTTGGTGGTTATGATGGTTCGTTAGGCCAAATTAACCTCCCGTAACAAATTGGGGGCACGTCACGAGAGTTCGGCAGGGTTTCTGCGGACTTAGGTGATTTGGTCGGGTTTGATATTATCCCAGGCATGCCAGGAGTGTTTTTTCGTTCTCGCTTGGCCGATGAATTTCGGTGAGTAGCGTGTGTAGCACTCTATGCTATGTCGTGGACATGGGCGATCGCGATACAGTTTACGTCGCGCAACTACGTATGTCGTTTGCATCGTGATTGTTACAGTGTACTACTGTATGTGAAGGTGTTACGATTTGAGAAAGCATGGTGCGTTTACGGCGTAGTGTGTGTACGTGTGTGTATGCACGGAGATGGACGCGGAGTGATATGGTATACATTTTGATGTAAATCGGTCGTCTTTCTGTGTCTGCGTGAGGGAAACTCACGTTCGTATTTCTTTCGGGATCGAAAGGGTTAATTTGGCACGTGCGTAGTGTTGAGGATGGTTTAATCTGGGTATACGCTGCTGTAGTGTCTGCGTGGAAACGTTGGTCAAACGTTGGTCGTTACAATAGATTGAGACATATATGAATTTATCATCATTAAAAAAAAACACTTCTCTCTGTCTTCACTCTCGCACCACAAATACAATAACAATACAGGTAAAAAAAACACACACACGTTTGTCCGTTTGAAGTTTGACTGAATAAACGCAGTTTTACTCAGACGTGACAAGCTGTGTACACACAGAAATCGTATCATAATTGCTGAATCTCTGATCTTCACCAGCGAATAACTGTGACCTCTTTCGAGCCAGAAGCACAACACAATTAGTGCTTAAGAAATGTTACTTGATAACAGAAGACGCTTAGGCCTATTAAAACTGTAGAAAGCTAATTATGATAGGTACATCGTAGGATACATCTAACTCCTCATTACATAGTAATATGCAACACGAAAGATACCAAACTGGTTTCCAACCAGCCGTCACAATCCAAATCTTCAGAAGTCCTTTCTTCCATTATCCTTTCTGTTAGTGAAAGCTTGATAGGAATTATTGTCTTTTATAGCTCTGCATTCACAATTTAAGAATAATTATAACCATGACGGATACACAAAATACCACCCTGGGTATATTCCACACACACACACACACATACACACACACACACACACACATATATATATATATATATATATATATATATATGCTCAGCAAAAACTTTTTCGTAAGAAGATTTTGATATAAAGATTATCATTTGTTACTTATTTTGATAAAAGAATTTGTGTCATATACCAGATTAAAGGTTATTCAATTTGATATCGACCTAGTAGGTTAGTACAAAGGGAAATTTTACGATTAAGTGAAGACATTCGTTTTTGTCTTCCAAAGCACAAAAGTGGAAATTGCAGAATTTGACATTTAGTCATTGATTTGCAAATGCCCTTTAAGATAGCAATGATAACAAAAGACCAATTTAATACAAGGAAAGACATGAATGAATAGCAAAAGTAAGTTATTGTTCCCTTGTAATGCATCTAAATCTCCAAACAAGAACAAAGCGGGAAATTAGAGGGGGGGGGGGATAAGAATTTTCTGTCCACTCAAAATCAAATGACATAAGGAGTAACCCGCAAAGGTGGTAAAATGGACAGATTTTTTTTATTTCTTTCTTTTAATTTAGGAATTTAAGATTTCCTGAGACAAATTCAAGACCTTGTTATTATTTTCATTGTGCTTAATTCGAAATGATATTTCAAATTTCTGCCATATTTGTTGATATTGCCTCTTCTCTAATGTCATTCAAATTTGGATTTGACAGAAGATTCTTCATTTTTTCCATTATTTTTTTTTTGCGTAATTTGTCCATTTTCATTTGTTTTCTTATTGTCACAGGAGAAATGTATTTGGTTTTTTGTTTCTATTTTATTAGAATATATACCAGTGAATAGAGTAGGAACAGTTGCCATTGCTGGTGTAGTATGAGTGCGTTGAAATATGATGAAGCGCGATTTGTGTTGTAACAAAATGACGAGTGTGTTTTCTATAACCCACTGCAGACAGCTGTGTGGGGAATGCGATGAGACAAAAGCGATGAGACAAAAGGGTGGAATTTCCACAGGTGCCAGATTCCGCGGGCGAGCCGTCCAGGGTTTCTATGTAGTAGTTTTGTACATGATAGGGTAAGAACATTTTAGTGTGTGACAGACTGAGCTGGGATGTGGTCGAAGGAGGAGTCGTAGCAGAACCTCGCCAGTTATTAATCCTTTTAAGCCAGTCTGGACCACTTGAAGCCAGGGTTCTTTTTCCTCTCCACGGAGAAGAATACTCTCCATATAACAAGCAGTAGGTACTCTCGGATATTTGTGTATTTTTTTTTGTTTTGTTTTACAGGAACAATAATGATGTGACAAGAAACGCATTATTTGTCATGTATGCCGTGTGAGATTGAATATCACTAACGTGATGGTGAAAACAGCGTTATAACAACATGATATTATTGAAGTTAGGTATGAATAAGACTGATACATTGATGTGTACTGTTTAGAGTACATGTTACATCGTGCAATTATACGAAATTGAGCATTTAAGCATCAAGATTTATGTACAAAAAAAAAGTCAGCTTCCCGTAGTATGTAAGGTTTCGTAACACTGCTTTGATAATTTAGATGGCAACTGGGTTTCGGGACTTCGCCCCAAAGTCGGCAATGTCATTCAAGATGCGGTGAAGGCTGCTGTCAACTGCGATACCGGCCAGTGGAAAACCAGTTCGCTGGATGTGCTGAACGTTGGCAAAACTACGTTCTTCACTCCGCCTGTCGACACTTCTGTATGCTTTTTCGCGTCCAGCAACATTGGTGATGTACACTGACAATTGAACATTGGACATTTCATGTACTAGGAACAGTGGCCAAACAAGTTACCTGGCGATGTTATACGCCCGATTATATTTGAGTTGGCTCACCACGTTGCAATTTGGAGAGGAGTGAGATGTTCATTAGTACCTATGATACACGACAACAATAATTTTTTTTAATCATATATGGTGCGACCGTGAGGTGTTCTTTTTTTGTGTGTGCATGACTGACAAGATGAAGGGCTAAGAAGCCCGAATGATTATTAGCTCAGCAAGAGGTTGTTGAGTTTATGTCCCCTACACGTACACGCCTTCCTATGGCGAATTGTGAGTGATGTACCTGGAAGTTTGTTTGAGGGACCGTGTATAGTGAGCTCGAGCATTTGAGGCTCCATTTTGATGCTCTTTTCGTAGCATTTGGAGAAGGTTGAGTGAATATATATATTTTTTTGTTCGATAACACATTACTTAGAAGTTAACCACTTAATGATATATCAGTAGGAGGATATTTAGTCGCTTCAAGTGTACCACTAGGACCATATAAGTGGGGGTGGTATATAGATGTTAATGAAGTAACGATTACCCGTGTGTATAGTTACAATTATAATTTCTACCCCCCCCCCCTTTTTTTTTAGAGGAAGTGTTACAAGTGTTATCGAATGGTGTTAAACATGAGTATACTAGCCCATGTTAGTTAGCTAGGTCCCATACTCGCCCTAAGTGAAAGGTGAGTTGCAGAAGTGGTGTAAAAACGTACTGCAACAGTTGTAACAGTAGTAAGGGCGACGGAGTGGTTATTGATGTAAAGATTTCACAGCAGGTTCATATCAGGAACCCGAGATATCCAATAAGGTACTTGTGTATGGATCTGAGAATCAAAATTCGTGTACACGAATGTGGAACTCAGTTGATGAGATATAAGTTAACGATGTTTTGAAGTTGTAGAAGCCCTGAGGGTTGTTGTGTCCGAATAAACACTACAGATTGGTTGAGATACTAGATCAGTAAGTGGCATGTGTGATTATGTCTGACTCTGGTTTAACCCATGTGACACTTATTATGTTGGCTTAGCCTTTTGTTCTCATGAAAGAGCACATAGGCCTACGCATGAATGAGAACTTGCCCTTTTTTGAATTTTTCTTTTATGCCTTGCGTAATTTTTTCCCTTTATTGACCTACCAGGGTAATAGCCAACTAAATTGCCTTTAACATGGTGTATAAACCATGAATATTTAGCCTAAAATTCAATAAGAAATATGAGCTTGACAAAGTGTTTACTTTCTTTCTTTCTTTTTTCTTTTGCTGAGTGTACCTAAATAATTATTGCTTAAAGTAATGTGTACACCCTCAAAGTAAATGTTGGTATCACATCAGATTAAAATACGAAATGTGAAGCGTTATGATTCAACATGATCACTGCATAATACTACTTCATATCAAAATTATTTCATAAAGTCAGATTAGTCCTCAGAGAGCTTCTGTATGAGACAAAAGTGATCTCCAAAGACTGATTATCTATACAGCTGATTGCAACCTAAACTGTACTACATGTGAACTGCTAAGGGTATTATTTTAAGCTAAACTCGTCGCAAGGATTTTGTTTTTGTTTTTTTTAAGGCTGCAAAAGGTCTGAAAAATGAATCTAAAATGCAATGTTATATAAAAACCGGTAATACCTTTCGTAACATAGGCAATACCATTGACGACATCATTATATTACCAACTGCTGGATTCTTGCACAAGTAAAAAATGTACAAAATGTACCTGGTACCCACAATTTGTAACGATGACCATGAAGGATCACTATCAAAACACAGGGATCCCTTGTTTCTTCTTCTGCTGCTATTCCTCTGTCCTTTACAAAAAGTACATGGAACATGTATGACCAATGTAGTGGATTAAATATTATCCTTCGTCTTAATATCTACAGAAGACATATCTGGTCCTCCTGCTTGTATTGGTGTACCTCCACGAGGATCGTCAATGTCCATGGATTGCTTGGAGTCAATGTGTGAGTCTGTCATGACGTCAGAGTAATTAGGCGGCAGTGCCCCATCACTCCTAGGCATATCGTTGGGGTTGTAATACATCACGCCATTCTGTGCTAAGGCCACAGGGTTAGTGTGCCCAGTTGGCATGGTTTGGCCGCTGACTTGAATTCCTGAAGTCGTGGTGGTCCGTGGCTTTTTCGTTGTCAAACATAAGCATATGACGATGCACAACAACAAAGACCACCAGAACCACGGCTGCAATTACTACAAGTGCAATCGCCCATCCTACCAACTCAACATGGGTCTCCGGTGGAGAAACTGCATGTAACATGTAACAAAAAAACAATCATAAATCCATTAATAGAGGGCGTTTCCCTTCCACGACTGTGAAAGAAACAAGGTCAAGAAGTAAAAATAAAACATCAACGACAACTGACAATCAACTTGAACATGCAGAACAATAACTAGCACTGCAGAAAATGTCTAATCGTGGACTTTGGCGTTAATATATGATTACTTCATGATTTTTAGGTTAGAGAATAAACAGGTGATAGAAAAATTCATTTCACTCGTTTTTTACTGTCGAAAGAATTCCAGAGATGTTCTTACCGGTGATTGTATCACCATGCGAACAGTGGATCCCAACGTCTTCGTAATGATTGCAGTCGTGCGCACCCCAGTCATCATGACTGCAGTCTTCCAATCGCCATTCATATCCTGTGCAATAAACCTCATCCAGGTGGATCGGTCCTTCACCAGCCCCGAAGTATTCGTTTGAATTGACAACCGAATCATACCCGAGTTGACGACAGGCCACAACAGCTTCAGTTCTTGACCAGCTGTCATCGCAGATAGTACCCCACTCGAAGTCGTGAAAGATTTCGACTCGTCCCCGGTCGGATGTAGAACCGCCAACCAGACGTAGATCACCTTCTTCACCTGCACTCAACACATTTCAGAAGGAATGAAAAGAGTACCGATAGAAGGCTCACAAAACACAGAATATATGTAAGTATCCGTTTAGGTAGTCAATAGGCAACATGTAATACCTGCTATGTTTTTGCCGTTACACTTGTTTTCTTTGGAGACATTAAATTCCCCAACCCCTTACTGCCGTAATCTTGAAGCCATACCCTCTCCCAGCATTTACAAAACAAACCCTATTTATTCAGTTTCTGGTTGTTATAAACGGAGCTTAGCTGAATATAACCATGGTTTGGGGAGATAGGGTTAGAGAGAATCAAGGTCCGTTGGACATAAGTTGGACAGAGTTAATTTTCACTCACCCTTTCGCTGACGGGGAGACACCATCTCCAAAACCTGTCTCACCCTAAAGCAATTCCACTTAATTATTTAATCCTAAGGCATACACAAGCATATCACTTACTCGTTAACCTCTCCTCCGTGCACTCGACACCAACATCCTGTTCGTGGGATGTGCAGCCACTGGCACCCCATGCACTGTGCGAGCAGGCCGTCAATGTATGTTCGTTTCCCATGCACTCCACTTCACCGAGATGGATTGGACCATATCCTCTGCCAAAGTGACGGTAGGGCGTAACGACACCCTGGTACCCGAGCTGATGGCAGACAACCAGCGCATTCTCGTAAGACCAGCTGTCATTACAAACCGTACCCCACCTCTGGTCATGGTAAACCTGAAGTCTTCCAGCCCAAGCACCTTCACCGTCAACAAGTTGGACGTCGCCATCTCGACCTGATTTTATACGTTGTTAGCATTAATAAAAAAAAAAATGACACAGCTATAACATCACCTTTGCAACTTCTGTCTATCAATTTATTTATAGAATATTTGAACAACTAATAAATATCTTTTAAAAAACACCTTCGTCACTTCGAAAGGAAAAAAAAATAGAGGTTAACTGTGTTTAAAGTTTAGAATAAACTGG
>NW_027273143.1:0-13903 GCF_040938485.1 Diadema antillarum
CGAAATCGGGTAAGAAATGGCGAAGGAGTAGCATTTTGAAGCAAAATGTACAATATAGGCAAAAATCAAGGTCAAAGGTCAAAGAAGTCAAAGGTCAAAATTCTGTGTACAAATTTTGAAGCCCTCACCTAGTGCCATCACATAAAGCAAACGGAATCGAAATCGGGTAAGAAATGGCGAAGGAGTAGCATTTTGTAGCAAAATGTACAATATACATTGTAGGTCAAAAATCAAGGTCAAAGGTCAAAGAAGTCAAAGGTCAAAATTCTGTGTAGAATTTTTGAAGCCCTCACCTAGTGCCATCACATAAAGCAAACAGAATCGAAATCGGGTTAGAAATGGCGAAGGAGTAGCATTTTGTAGCAAAAGCAAAATTTACAATATAGGTCAAAAAATCAAGGTCAAAGGTCAAAGGTCAAAATTCTGTGTAGAAGTTTTGAAGCCCTCACCTATTGCCATCACATAAAGCAAATGGAATCGAAATCGGGTAAGAAATGGCGAAGGAGTAGCATTTTGAAGCAAAATGTACAATATAGGCAAAAATCAAGGTCAAAGGTCAAAGAAGTCAAAGGTCAAAATTCTGTGTAGAAGTTTTGAAGCCCTCACCTATTGCCATCACATAAAGCAAATGGAATCGAAATCGGGTAAGAAATGGCGAAGGAGTAGCATTTTGAAGCAAAATGTACAATATAGGCAAAAATCAAGGTCAAAGGTCAAAGAAGTCAAAGGTCAAAATTCTGTGTAGAAGTTTTGAAGCCCTCACCTAGTGCCATCACATAAAGCAAACGGAATCGAAATCGGGTAAGAAATGGCGAAGGAGTAGCATTTTGTAGCAAAATGTACAATATAGGTCAAAGGTCATGGTCAAAGGTCACAACTGAAATTCTGTGTAGAAGTTTCAAATCTCCATGTAGTGCTATCATATAAAGCAAACAGAATCAAAATTGGCTCATAAATGACAGAGAAGTAGCAAATTGAACATTTTGATCACACACGGACGCACGGACAGACGGACAGACGGACAGACGGACACACGGACACACGGACACACGGACACACGGACACACACACGTTCGGAGCCCGTTTCATAGTCCCCTGCTCGAACTCGTTCGGCGGGGACAAAAACAGACTGAGGAAATGAATGAAAAAAAAAAAAACACTTACATTTATAGTCCTTGTATGCCACAAGGTATATTTAGCTGAGAACATTTGCATGAAATCTATGAGTGATGTTTAGCAGCAGCAGGTGCAATCTCAGTTGAAAAAAACAGCGCAGGTTAACTTTGCTACAAGTGTATACATAATAATGTGCATGTGTGACGCAAGATTCACATAATTAATCCATGGGCCAGGCCAGATATTGGTACCATCTGAGGTGGCAAAACCTTTTTGGTGTCATTTTGTTTGTTGGGCATAGATATGCTTATCAAGCTATGATAGCATTTCCAAATGAGTAGCTTAGTCATAATAAATGAATTTTCAACCAAGTTGGTTTCGTTGTTATATCCCTATACTTCTGAATCGAAACTAACCGCTGTACAAAGAAGAGCACTGTCTTCTGTATGTTCCATAAAGTTGTAAAATGCAGCTCTATGGTATGTTCACAGGTGTTCTTTTGTAAACGCGGTGCGCTTAGTCTTTATTCAAGGCAGCGAAGGGAATATCCAAAGGTTATGATGTCCACAGCGCTTAGTCTTTATTCTAGACGGCAAAGGGAATATCCAAAGTGTATGATACAGTGTATATCCTTTTATCTAAAAACAATAACAACAACAAAAGAAGCAATTCCTCGTGAATTTTACCATATTTTTCAATTATTTATCATTTTCCGGCGAAAACGCTACGGTGAAAACGCTATTACCACGCCAATGTCGCTTTATTTCCATCCAACAATATAAGATAATGCAAAAACAATGAACCGGTACACTACGATACATTATAATGAATAATATTGTAAATGAACAGAGTGGTTTTTGTTTAAAACTGATGTATTTGTTGATAGGGTAGTATAAAAACAGTATAGATAATCCCTTTTATGAGGAACTTTAGATATGATAACTGCACATTGGTCTAGATAAAGACTAAGCGCACCGCATGACAGCTGTGGACATCATAACCCTTTGGATATTCCCTCCGATGCCTTGAATAAGGACTAAGCGCACCGCGTTTACAACAGAACACCTGTGGACATACAGAAGACAGTGCTCTTCTTTGTATAGCGGTTAGTTTCGATTCAGAAGTATAGGGATATAAAAACGAGACCAAATTGGTTAAAAAATCATTTATTATGACTAAGCTACTCATTTGGAAATGCTATCATAGCTTGATAAGCATATCTATGCCCGACAAACAAACTGACACCAAAAAGGTTGTGCCACCTCAGATGGTACCAACAACCCATTTTTCGGGTCTTGGCCCATGGACTAAATAGGCACAATTCAATCACTCGTCTTCCCATTAGCAGCTCTACAGCTATGTACGAAGAAATGAATTTATCAGCAGATGCTGACATTCATGAATTCAATATGAAAATAGCATGAATGCTGATTAACAAATTGTCCTTCATGGATGAAAATGAGCACTCATTATTCAGCATTTTGATAGTAGTTATGATATTAAAAAAAAGAGAAAATAATCATAGCATACACACACAAGTTGGACTGGAAACAACAATTGCCTGATTACTAAATAGGCATTGTATTCACCAAAGTGTCGAAATTCATTCAATTTGAATAATGATAGCATAACTCAAAGTCTAACTTCTACAGACAGTAGAAGTTCCTGGTAAATTTGCTGCTGTCTAGCAACACAAGATGATTTATTCCACTCATTGCTTTGCATTCCTTGAGTGCTCAACACATCCTCCAGATGCTGAATTATTGGAAAGGGCTCTTTAAAGGGGTGGTATAATATTGGTGGAGATGAGGATCGGGAACTATTTGCGAGATACCAAGAAACCACTTACGTAACAGTACAGAGCATACCATTCTAAGAGGAATTCAAAGCTTATTTGATGAAAATCGCTTGTGCGATGGCTGAGCCATCAAAAAAACAAAGCAAAACAAGCGATCGTAATAAAAGGAAGGTCAAACCTTATACTAGGATCGCTCTGTTTTGAATATCTCACCCATTTAAAAACCAATTTTCCTCATATAATCGTTGAATTCCTCTTGGAATTACATGCTTTTTCACATTTCATAAGAGGTTTTTCTGTTATCTCAACAACAAAACAAAAACAAAAATGTGAGAAACCTGAAGTTAGGTCTCAACCAAAACTATGAGATCCCTTTAATACCTCAAGGATTCTTATTTTCAATTATTGCAATAATGAATTTAGCTTCAATAAGCCTACAGCTTCAAGTATGAGTGAGGATGGTGCAAAGAAGCTTGTCTTCTTTCTTGGAACTACATTGTACCTGCAATTCTGTATAGCAATACAATAGGGTACACAGTTGTTTTTTCTTTTAATCTATAGTATTATTTCCCCTGCACTCTTAAGAAGTTTCCAGTTGCATCATTCTAAGGAAAGGTCTAAATTATCTACCTCTACAATGTACCAGCTTATGAAAGCAATCTAATTTCTGGGCTGAAAATGGAACACACAAACTTTTTATAGCAAATAATATCTCTGAATACAAGTGAATGCTGTATAGAGAGAAAATCCCAAAGTGCACATAAAGAGCCCTCAATCATAACTTCTCTTCTTTTCCTGTTTTGATAACACGCATTCTTCTTACGACCTCCTGTCCCTGGAATAGGGATACTTTTCATAATGGAGGGGAACAAACGCATCATTCCCCGCACGCACGGATGTCATTTACTGGGAGCAGAAAAATCAGCACATACATCATCAGCTATCTGGAGCAAAAAATAAGACTGGCTTTATTCCCCTTCTGTTTTTTCCTTCCCTCTCCGCAGACCACAGCAATTTGACTCACTGCCAAAGATGAGAGAGTTGTCATTTCACAGATGGATTTAGGAGAAATCATCACTCGCAACTACGAGCGATTTTACAAAAATAACGACGACAAAAAAAAATTTAGAAGTTAGGAAGACTGTTAGCAATGCTCTTCCCGTATGAATTATTCATTTTGCTAATGGACCTTTCATTTACTGCATTTGATCAAGACATCAGGTGAAATATTATGCCATCACCTTTTCGGTGATGGGATATCAAATATTGATATTACATGCCCCTCACATATGGTCTGTACTTTAAAGTGGCACAGAAGAAGTGTGCATCTCGCTTTACATGTAAAGTTTGAGATTCCACATTTAATAAGGGTCTATGTCACTAGAGGAAACGTCAACACAGTTGCCGCAATTCGTGCGAGTCTATAAAGACGGAAAATGAAAACGGCTTGTGCTCTCGCCAAGAAAGCTTTTCAAGGGTGACGTCCAATGGGTCTCCATATGAGATGACAACTTATTCACTTGAGAGTAGCGGGGACAGTGCCACAAGGTTGCCACAACATCTTGGAGATGACTTCACAATTGCGGAGACATCTCCACAACATTTCCTCATTGTCACCAGTACGTTGCCTTGGGCCTCCCCCAGATTGGCCATGAGATGGCAAAACAGTATACACGCAACCTCTTTTCCAGTAAATCAAGTTTAAAGTTTTGCAAAGTTACAGAGCTCTCTTTTTCTGCTTTTGTTTAATACTTCATATCTTGCACTAAAAGGAGCGAAAGTATCAACAATATAGCTATGCAAACTGATTTCACTAGACCCCTTATTTCTAAGAATAATTTGCATAAATCAAAACGTATGTTGTTTTATAGCAACAACCAAACCAAGTATTGCTAGTCTCTGAATAGAGTGAATATATGTTAGATTTTCTCACGACTTCTGAGAATCTGAGCTAGTCTCCGGGAAACGTTGAGGAGACATGGCAGAGACGTTGTGGAGACATCACCACAACCAGTGAGACTTAAGTCACTGGTTCGTCACCACGTCTCCAAGCCAATGAGATACCAACTTTTTTAATGATCACACGCATGGCTTGAGGGGTGTCAACAAACTTTTGCTTGTTTAATCATAACTTACAGTACTTCAATTTGTTTCACACTGTCCAGTATAGTGTGATTCAATATATCCATGCCATGAAATGTGCTATTCAGACACCTGATGTATTCAATTCATGGATTCTTCCCAAGCCCCATCCCCTCATCCAACCCCACATCCCCCCCCCCCAAAAAAAAAACAATAATAATAAATAAAGTAAAGAACAGTGGTCCCCGCTTATTTGGGAGGGATCCACTCACAACAATCTGTTCTCTTATTTCACTAAGGCTCCAGTATTAACAATGGTTGGTACTGACCTGTGCAAATTACCACACATGGGGTAGGTGACCTTCTTAATTCGCACAGAAGCGCATAATTGTAAATACATAGAGTACAGACCTATTAAAGAGGCAGTGCAGACCTATCATAGGGGCATAGGGGCAACCAATGAAAAAAGAGTCAATATGCTTAATAACAAGATATAAACAAGATGCAATGAGTTCATATAGATCTCTTGTGTCAATTTACAGATGTGAGACATCAGACTTTATCATCATTACGGCTAGATTTCATGGCAATTACTCGCTAATTGCCCTCTCCCGAAAACGAGGGTTGTAACAAATTCGAGCCCGCAATATTGCAACAAATGAGCCGTGAATGCGGCGACGGGTAGCTATTGGATGAACTGAGATATTAGCTCGTAATTACGCAAAGAATGCTTCAAATACTCGCCATGCGTGCATTTCTGGCGGGGCACATCACGTCATTGCTTGTTTATGACCGTCTATAAAATAAATAACAAACCACCTGTTCATATCCTGTTTTGTGAGATATAGTTTAAAAATATATCCTGAACCAAATGAAAACAAAAATTGCAAAAGATACAATATGGCATTTTGACAGCAGTACATCTGAAATTGAGATTAAATGTAACCAGCTAGGCATTAATTATTTGGCTGGACAAAACATATGTGCATTTTTGTGATTTAAAGACTCTTTAAAAGTATATCTGTTGCTCCAAGGGATATCCTGTAGTCAACACGAACATTGCAGTCACTGATCTACAGAATAATCCATAGCAGAAAAAATTTGGACAATGATGTTGCTCATAGTCCTTTTTGTATCCCTTGAAATCTGACCTAACATCCCTCAGTCCTTTGCCTCTTTTCCTATTGCTTTGACTGGCATTCACTTCTAAAGTTTAGAGTCATCCGAATAGGTCTAAATCTACATTAGATTGAATAATTCCATACATGTATGTATTTTACTTTAGTCCAATCCATAGGTAAATAATTTAGACCACACTAGTCCATAGCAGCTATCAGTTCTTGTCAATATTTCATCATATTTTTATTTTATGAGTTATACCATTGAAAAGCTTGTATCATGAACATTTAAAAAATGATGATTGTTTTTTTTCATATTAAGACTATTTCTCTTTTTATGCCTCCACCACGAAGTGGTGCCGGAGGCATTATGTTTTCGGGTTGTCCGTCCTTCTGTCCGTCTGTCCGTCCGTCCGTCCGTACGTCTGTCCGTCCTTCCGTCCATCCGTAATGAATTTTGTGGACAGCGTAACTAAAAAACCTTTTGAGGTATCCTAATGAAACTTGGCATGTATGTGTATTAGGGGGTGAAGTTGTGCCTATCAACTTTTGGGTGCACATGCTCAAGGTCAAAGGTCAAAAGGTCAAGGTCAAATGCTGAAAATTTCCCTATTTCCCCCATATCTAGGCAATGCCTGAAGATATTTTCTTGAAACTTAGTGTATACATGTATTACCCAATTAGAATTCTCTGGTGAAAGTTTGGGGTCATGAGGTCAAAGGTCAAAAGGTCAAGTAAAAATGTTAAAATTTCACTTTTCTCCATATCTTGGAAATTGTTTAAGGTATCTTCTTGGAACATAGTATATATGCATGTACCGACTGGCATTGATTATCTAGGGAATTTGGGGTTCATGGGGTCAAAGGTCAAGGGCAACACTTCAAAATTTTACTATTTCCCTCATATTTATGCAATGCCAGCAGGATTATTGTTTTCTTTTTAAACTTGGTGTATGCATGTATAACCCAATAGAGATTCTCTGGGAAGTTTTTTTTTTTTTTTGCCAAAAAGGTCAAAGGTCAAAAGGTCAAAGATCAAGTGGAAGTGTCGAAATTACTTCTTCCTCCATATTTTCGGAAGTGGCTCAAGTTATCTTAAAACTTAGTACATATTTATGCGTGTTCTGCCTGACATTGATTCTCTTATAAATTTAAGGGTCAAAGGCCGATGAAAATGGTAACAATTTACTATTCAATACAGAAATTGCCCTTTTTCTCCATACCATGAAAATTACTCACTGCATAAACTTATGAAAGGGTCAAAGTCAAGTTAAAGTCCTTAAATCCCCAAATACATGCTCTCCTATTCATCCAATTAAATCTGGGTCAAGGAAGGTGAACATTCAACACATTTGTGACAAACATGTCATTTTAATATTTTGCCAATTTTATGAAAATGTAATCACACATTGTCCACACGTACTATAGACCTATTAGGAGAATCATGCATTATGACAGAGGCATACCAGTCGCCATAGCGACATTTCTAGTTCAAAAGTGGTTCTTTTTAATGAGTGATATGATCATTCATAAATGTGCTTTTCATAAGTAAATGTTCATATCATGTTACATCACATAATTCATCAGAGGACTTTG
This sequence comes from Diadema antillarum, assembly GCF_040938485.1. Taxonomy (NCBI): domain Eukaryota; kingdom Metazoa; phylum Echinodermata; class Echinoidea; order Diadematoida; family Diadematidae; genus Diadema; species Diadema antillarum. Next base: position 7,710 of record NW_027273143.1, read on the forward strand.
ATTTGTGACTTATATTTAGGAAACAAATAGTATCTTCTCTTTTAATTGATAGACCCTATATAATTCTCTGTATTTTTTCTCATAATTGTCAGTGACATCAATTTGACAATAAGAGAGCACAGTTGAGTGAACATGCATGAAATAGCTGCTGGCACCAAGAGCTCATAAACTTCTAACTTGATTGTCAAATATGGGTAATGGGTTAAAAAGGGACATCTGATTGTAGGTAATTCCTTTCTCTTGATTTTGAGTCCATCTTTGCACCAAATACAGTACACGCAATACTGGTATGAAAGAAATAGTATCATGTAGATTATATCTACCATGTCATGGATCCATACATTACACCAAATGACCTTCTCTGGACTTTTCATGGTCTGGCCATTTTATAAAAGTCAAAAAGTGATTATCAGTTCAATAGTATGCTGTTGCATGAGCCTGTGCAATTTCCCAATGACTTCTAACTAAGTGTTGTTGGTTTTTTCACAAATAATACTGTATTTGTGCATAATGAAAAGCCAGAAGACCTAAAATGAGGTCAGCTATGAGACAATCTTCCCCTGCTGTTATGTGTTCTAATTATGGTTTGTGTCAGACTCTCTGCAGACCTGCTTGGCAGGAAACAGAGAACAGGTCCGACCGTTCTCCTACATGCCTGCCTTTCCTTTTTCACAAAGCAGCTGGGAGCCATCTATAGACAAGAATGAGACCACATCCTTGCATAGATTGCTTTCTTTCTGGCACCTTTGCTGGCCTAAAAATGCCATGTTAGTATTTTTGATTTGAGTAATCTTGTGGGAATAATTGAAAGATTTGAATTGGTTCATCCTGCTCTGAGCCATGTTGCTGAGCCACATGAAATGTTACTCACTTCTGAGGAGTGCATTTGTTTCCTATGAATAAAGAACTCAGTTCATTCATACGATGTTTTCATTACTTGATAAATGTTGTGCATGAGTGAATATAAATGCCAAAGCTGTGTAGATATAATATCGGCAAACAATCTTTTATGAGCTTTAATGCTAAATGAAAGTTACTGCATTACTCTTCCCAAGCAGGCCACAGTACAGGTAGATACATGTCCTGATCACTCTTTTTTTATGCCAAAGAAATGTTCATTCTAACAAATAGTCTATTTCCCAACATGACAGTTATGGTTAGGGTTGATTTATGAAATCAGTTGAATGACCTGTCCTCCAAAGACTTTGTTTTTTTTAAACATTTTACAAGAATTTATGACAAAGACACATGAGAGGGATAGCAAACATTTCTTGTGTCACATGAGTGTTGGTTACTATGACTGGCTAGATTCTTTTTCTATGGCAATTTTGTAACAGCTAATACACCTTAAAGACTATCGTAGTGGTCTGATTTCTCTGCCGGTAGTAGGCACTGTGATCCCGAGCAAATGAAGAGTATTCTAGTCTATGATATTTGTTTTAATGTCATACACTGTGCTCTATCTTATTTGTTTTAGTACACTCCTGAGAATACCTGAGCTCTGAAATAAAGGTAAATAGAAAAAAAAAGTTTGGATAGAACTAAATGCATCCAAACTATGCATATCTTTTTAATACATGAGGCCAACTTTTTAAAGAGTGTTGAACAGATCTGGTAGTGAAAAGTCAAGTAAATTTTTACTTAACACAGAAAAAAAAAATTATCACTCTTCCAATGAAAAATCATGTGACTACTTTTTTTTTTTTGCCACAGGGATCTTTCCCTTCTGTTAGCAGTAGTTACAAGTGAAGAGTCCATGGAGTAGATAATTTTTATTTGTAGTAACAGGAAAGAACATAAAGAGCATGTCAGGGCCATCAGAACTGACTTCTCTTCAATAGCAGTGTGAAAAGAGAGTAATTTAACCTGTAGTTGATAATGAGGCAACAGTGATATACCTGAGTGTGAGAGTACATTGACCTTGATTACTGAGTGACCTCATAGAGTGAAGACTGCCACTCCTTTTCCACTCACTAGTCTGTCCTCCTCAAACTTGACAAACTATTCAAAGTGACAGGTGATTCAGCATGTTGCTATTCACATCCACCCATCTTGGAAGGGAAGGTAGATGTCTCAGGCAGAGATTTGTATTCAAGGTTGGCTCTATTCAAGGCTGGTCAACACCCAGTCACATGGTCAGGGGTAGATTAATAATTTCCCAGGTGCAGCCTCTAATATCCATGCAGGCATAATGGTCCTTCAGTTTATTGTTGTTTGAATTGAAGCTGAAAGGAGCAGCAAGCCAAAGGACATCTCATCATGTTTTAACCCGTTAAGGACGGACTGATTTTGATACAACACGCATTTCCCATACACACCTGCCCGAGTATACTCGGGACTCGTCCTCAACGGGTTAAAGTATTAGATTATGCTGTGAAATGATTTCACACAAACACCATTTGAAATGCTCAAGAATTGAAGTCCATTCAGATATTGCATATTAATGTGATGAGTGTAAGTTGATTCTCTCTTTGCAATATCTTATCTCTGAGAAATAGGCATGTCAATTCAATGTAGTTGAATTGAGAAAACTATGATTATTAAGTTTTAACACATTTTATAAAGCCTGAAAATGTCTTTCATATGATGTGCCCTGTCCCATTTTGCTGCCTCCACAATGTTTTTTGTTTTTGTCTTGTTATATTTTTATCTTGTTTTTGCAACTATATCTCTTGACATCAGGTTGGCACACAGAAGCATGTTGGTGTCTTTTCCCTTTCTGAGTCACATCAATGTAAAGCTGATGACAGACACTGTAATGGGAGTAGACACCGGGGACCTGAAGAAATGTCTAGCAATAATGTTTGACTCAAGTTATTACAAATCTTGTCCTTCATACTCTCCACATAATATTTCATAAGTTTTAAAGATGAGTACATTCAGTTGTTTCATGCTCACAAAGCATGCTACCTGCGAAGGAGTAAAGTTACAAAGTTGTCTCCCTAAGAATGCTTATTTGTGTTGATGCGGCTGAGTTGTAGCTTCCAATCTTCATAAGAAAAATTCCAATGTTGCATCATACATGTAGTAACCCTTCTGCTTCCAGCTCACCCTCAGGAAGAACCAAAGAATCAAATAAGAGCCAGTGGAATTATGTCTAGTGGAAAATTTGGTTGTTACTTTCAAGTAAAAGAAAGTATTCAGGGACAATGCTTATACTGCACTTTGTAACTGCAATACTTGTTTAAAATACTTATATTGTGTACATATAGTGTCTTTTCATCAAGGCTGTCGAAGAAAAAAATTTCTTTTATATATCTATGCTTCTTCTGTAGCAAGACATTATTTTCTTAGCACTCTATAATCACTGTTTGCCTTTACAAATGTTTTAGCTATGTCAATATCTTATGAAGATGCCAGCTATTAAAATGTCCCAATATAAGTCTCTTTTGGGGACTATTTCAGGAGACAGAGGGCCAAATTCTTCTACTGTGTATAAAAAAAAAGATTTGCCTGTTCCTTTGTTACGCCTATTTATGAAGGAATATTTGATCAAAATACATCATGCTTAATACCTAGAGTTTTAGTCAGAACAGATAAATGAACTTTTAGTCAGAACAGATAAATGAACTTTTAGTCAGAACAGATAAATGAACTTTTAGTCAGAACAGATAAATGAACTTTTAGTCAGAACAGATAAATGAACTTTTAGTCAGAACAGATGAATGAACTGTCAAGAGGCAAACAAAAGGTATATTTAAATGTCATGCAGAGTTTGCAGGATGTAACTTTGTCAAATACTATGTGATGTTTTGCTGCAAGGATCTAGATGATGTGTGACCTTTCCAGGGAGATGTGGAGGAGAATTCACTCAGTATTCCCCGTGTGCCTGCTTTTGACAAATGGCATCTCAGAAGCAGAAGGTCATTAATACAGTACGATGAGTCCACTGAATCGCTTGTATGCAGTTCAATGTCAAATACTATGTGATATTATGCTGCAAGGATCTAGATGAAGTATGATCTTCCCTGACAGATGTGGAGGAGAATTCACTCAGTACTCCCCGTGTGCCTGCTTTTGACATGTGGCATCTCAGAAGCAGAAGGTCATTAATACAGTACAAAGTACGTTGAATCACTTGTATGTAGTTCCTAATGTGCATGGTTGCATTTCATAATAATGTCAGTAGACACTGAGTAGCACACTAATAGTATTGTTGTCTACTCATTGGAAGGACACATGTTTTGCTAATTTAGCCCTGGTTAAAGATGGAATAATTGCACGGTATTTGGCAAGATTTGTGAAAGGATGTCTTGTTGCAGCCCTTTGTTTCAGGGGTAGAAGGTCTTAGTGGTATTGACCCATAGTTAAAAGCAACAAATGATAGAAGAATAGAAACAGTGTTGTCAGAGCTTGAATAGAGGATGCTAAAAAGGTCTCATGATGAAATCCTGAGCAGGCTTAAAAATGGCTTTGTTTATAGGTAGACTCGGAGTCTGCACTCATATGAGCTCAGCTCGTGAAGTCAGAGTGAAATTATGTTACATACCAAAATGTGATACAAGTGAAGTGATATGCAGGGCAAACCGCAACAAGTTTTAACTTGCTTGTCCTGAGGCTGGCTCCGGTTTAGCGTTTCACTCAAGACAGAATATGGAGAAGCTTGTGGTTGCGCAGCAGTGAATTCATGACCTGCCGTAAGGGTCAGGATGCAGTCGATGAGGAAACCAATCAAGCGTTACGTTTGTGTCGCCAGGGCTTGATGAAGTTAGAGATCAGTTCACCAAGATCACCAACACCTCAATAATATTGTCAGTTGTTAATTGCTCAGGGGAGGAATGGAAGGAGTCTGGGCGACAACAACCTTCTGTCACCTCAGCACCATGGCGACAGGTTGTTGGAAACCAGCCTTCTCTTATCAACCAGAGTTGAGTGAGTGACACAGTGAGTGAACGTGTCTACTGTTCTCTATGTTAGAAAGATCCTTGCATGGTTCCATAAATCTATACAGGTACTGTAAAATATTGGATATTTTGGCGCGACTAATTTTTCGTGCCTGGCCGGGTAAATAACAGTTTCGCGGGTTTTTAATTTCACGAATCAAGACATCAACTACTAGAACATATGGCAAGCAAACATATTTGTGTGCTTTTATTTGCATGCTAGTTTCTGGTTGCGCAAAATGCGTGAAAATTTCAACACTGCAGAAAATTTCCACTTTTACAGTTGATGTTTGAGTCAGTGATTTCGCCTCGCTAGCTACAGAGCATGTGACAGAAAAAATTGTATTGTTCAAATCGATGTATTACTTGCTAAATGTTTGTACATTGGCATTGAAGGTCCCATGTTCCATGTTTCTGTATACCTTCAAATGATCTTTTCTATGATATCTCATTCAATTGCAGCTAGTTTTTTTCTGATCTGACAGCTAAGATAGAACCTACTTTACTCTTGAGGAAGGTGTTCCACATGCTTGTACTTATTCCATATTCTTTCACTCCCTACAGAAGTACATTTTCCCCAAGAAATTCTAATTTTCCAAAGTATTCTATTCTGCAGCTCTCTTGACAGTCAGCAAAATTCTTGAATTATAGCAATAACCATAATGATAATATGAAATATTTATGTAGAACATTCAATACAGGACAGGTTTTCAAAGTGCTTTACAAACAAAAGTATACTACAACTAGAGAAGTACTCTAAGAGCACAGACCTCTGCCAAGCAGCTCATTTCCACCACTGATCTTGTTCTTCCATAGAGATCGGTCATTTCTACCCATACGTATGTGTGCTAAAAGTCGCCCGATTTCCCAATATAGAAGCCTATTGTTTTGTCATCATGGCACGCCTCGCCTTAGCAGAAACTAGAGCACGCACTTTAGTGCACGTATTAAAACCTAAAAAATGCACAACTTGAACGCCCAAGTGCATTGACCCTACCTGCCAAAATATCGAAAATCCTTCATAAAATCCACAAAAATTGTCAGATCACTACCAAAATTTAATCATCTATTTCTTGGTCATTCTCAAACTTTCCTGTAAGTTTCATTCAAATCCATTCACAATTTTTTGAGTTATTTTGCACTACGTGGACAAACAAACAAACAAACAAACAAACAAACAAACAAACCAACAAACAAATGCCGAAAAAAAAAAACCTCCTCCCTTGGTGGAGGTAATTATAGTTTGATACAATTACATTTGCATATGAAAGAACAAGCTAGAAATAATGTCATTGACATAACTGCAATGAT
>NW_027273144.1:0-2500 GCF_040938485.1 Diadema antillarum
CTAACCCTAAACCCTAAACCCTAACCCTAACCCTAACCCTAACCCTAAACCCTAAACCCTAAACCCTAAACCCTAACCCTAACCCTAACCCTAACCCTAACCCTAACCCTAACCCTAGCAAACCCTAACCCTAACCCTAACCCTAGCCCTAGCCCTAACCCTAACCCTAACCCTAACCCTAACCCTAACCCTAACCCTAACCCAACCCTAACCCTAACCCTAACCCTAACCCTAACCCCTAACCCCTAACCCTAACCCCTAACCCCTAACCCCTAACCCCTAACCCTAACCCTAACCCTAACCCCTAACCCCTAACCCCTAACCCTAACCCTAACCCTAACCCTAAACCCTAAACCCTAACCCTAACCCTAACCCTAACCCTAACCCTAACCCTAACCCTAACCCGGCCGTAATCTGGCAGAACTGCGTATCTCCTTTAACACATTACGCCAGAAATCGGGTTTAAAGATTCAATGTTACACCTTTCTAAACTGAGATACGATGAGTTGCATTTTTCCTCTTTTCTCGGTCATAATTGGTCTAAAGAATTTATTTCCAGCAAAAAAATGACAATTTGACCTTTTTAAGTAGTAAAAATTACCAATTTAAAAAACTTACGCAGTTCTGCCAGATTAATCGTCGCCAAATTTTTGCGATCGTAATCTGGCAGAACTGCGTATCTCTGGTCACGTGCCCGGGTTGATCAGCCAGAACTGCGTAAGTTTTTGGCCATGCGGGGGGTTTTTCAGGCAGAACTGCGTATCTCTAGGAGATACGCAGTTCTGCCTGATAAGCACGTGTTTCATCAGGCAGAACTACGTATCTCTTTTCGTCGTCAACCACGTGCTTATCAGCCAGAACTGCGTATCTCCTAGAGATACGCAGTTCTGGCTGATAAACACGTGGTTTATCAACCAGAACTACGTATCTCGGTCTATTTTCTGCGGGTTGTCTATCGTATTTTACCATCCACCCTCTTACTATTCAGCGGATGCAGTGTCAAAACAATGAATATTTTAGATCGAGTACAATGTTTTTGAAATATTTGTATTGTATAAAGTCATCATTATTGATTCACATTTAATTTCATTTTATCCATTCATTTGTATGTGGAAAATAACTTGCTTTCCCCAAATGTTGTCAGTCTGTTTCATGTTTCAGTATTATTTAGCGGCACAAGAAGTACTGCTACATCAAAAGCCTGGCTGCTGCTTGGGTTATTGTCGATCTCATGAAGCATTGCATTTGGATTAAGAATAATATTAGACTAGGTTCTAGATGTTAAGCTATATTGTTCATCAAGACTACAGGTACTACACTGTAGACCGTCTAGACCGTAGTCTATTCAGGCCTAACGATACACTAGACATCCAGAGACTAGTAGAGCGGTACGTAGGAATCTGCACACGATAGGCCTACTGATCTCATCATTATCCTAGTATTCCTACTCTATGCCCAAAGTAAGAGTAAGCCTAGACCCTTTTGGCTGAAGGCCTAAACTCTATTTAAACTAAAGAATACTAGGAGCTAGGCCTGACTAAAAGTTTATTTACAGCTTTATTAGAAAATAAAAAAAATAGACCCTAGTTCTCGTTTGTGTCGACTCCTACTTTAGGCCTTATTGTCACTACAGTACTAACGTTTCAGGGTAGTAGCGTTCTAACCGTTACTATCTACGCAGGCCTATTAAAAACGAACGAGAACTCTCGAACTCTGTCTACTCGATTGTCTAGGTCTATGTAACATCCAGACGTCTATTTTGAGGCGTCATTATAACAGACTAGTAGATCAATGAAAATTAGTTTCTAGATTTTCTAGTCTAGACTCTAGATCTAAACTCTATATCCAGGTAGGGGCTAAATCTCCAGCTAGACTGTTTATTGGGGATCTAGGCCTAGAAGGTACTAATGTTATAGTAGATCTAAGAACAACGTAAAGCCTAACCGGCCTATCTATAATGACTAACGGTAAGTCTATGGTAGCCTATAATGTCTAGTAGTAGTAATGTATAGTCTAGAACACAAATCTAAATCTAAGTTTCAGATCTATTTCTAGGGCTAAATGTTTATAATTTAGCGTTTAACCTGTAGATTCTAGATTCTTCATATTACAGACTTCGAGAATGTCTGGCCGAATCAAATCTAGACAAATAGAAAACTGAGTAAAGACAGAATAACCGGCGATTCAGCCTAAGTTAAGTAACGGTAGGCCCCAGTAGTCTAGTAGGCCCCTACTGCACAACTCTACTGAGAGTACCGGTACGGTACCTGCATTAAAAAGTAAACTGTAAAAGTGTTAGTATTGGTCAATTTCTGACGTCTGTAGGATTGGATCGAAAATGCCATCGTTATGGACGGTATCCCAGATATTCATTAAACTTCTCGAGATCAGTCCCATAGATCCAAGCCCACTAACCGCTTATTACAATGAAAAACAAAATAAGAAGCTATGGTCAATGGATTACAGATATTGTTGTTCGCGTGACCTACGCTACCGCACA
>NW_027273144.1:12500-17500 GCF_040938485.1 Diadema antillarum
TTTTCATACATACAGGAATACTATCCACTTAAAATTAGCCTACAAAAATAAAGTCATATTTAATGGTACTCTGTACCTGCTAACTATGGAAGCCTGATTTATCTTTTCATTTTTTTTTTTGGGGGGGGGGGAGTATTCTTTGTGGAGTTTTAGGCAGCTGTACATATTCTTTAAAACATTTTTTTTTCATTTCGATACAAAAAATGCATTGTAGACATGGTAGATCCTATACATGTTATACGTTCCACCTCTCCCCATAAAAATGTTGAGGGCAAAAGCTCATAGAATTCAAATATCTATTCTTGAGTTAGGTGGTTTTAAATACTATGGAAAGTTCAAATATCCAGACCCAATCGTGTACTTTAGATGATATTAACATTCGTGTTGAAATACATATTTCCATGTCTCGCTTTTCAGTGTCCACACCAACCGCCAGCCTAGACCAGCACAGAAAAGGAATGCAGTGTATCAAGTACAATAAAAGGTACAAGTTGAATAATCACCTATTAATTCATACAACAAAAGTAGAAGAAGGGGGAAGAAATGAATCCCACCTTTGTCATTATCACTGGCGACACAAGCCGGCATTTGGAAGAATTATAAAAGAAAAAATAAAAGAAGGCAGAATCCATGATGATGACTCTTTGATAATTTGAGAATACCACATTTCACAGTTCATTCCTTAGCGATAAAAAAAAAATATTAAATGAAAACTGACGAGATAGTTACCATTCTCTCTCAAAAACAAACACACAGCCTTGTATATCCTCAAGGGGTATTTGTATGATGTTGAATGATAGATATTGTGAGTGTATTTCGATATTAAATACTCATTCTCATTTCCTTTGCTTTTTTTTTGGCAGTGGGAGGGGGTCTGTGAGAGAGGATTTGTTACACACAACCATGTCTAATGAAGAATTTAATCACATAATATAACTAAAGCAGAGTTGAAATTCACTAGTTGTCTTTTATGGAAAATACAGAGTGCCTTATTTTGTGTTAAATATTCTTTTCCGTTTCTTTTACATTTTCCTGCAGTGGTCTACCGAGCAGTTCGAAAGCAGAGAAAAGAGCAACTACACAAATTTCAGAACAGCTGTGCACGCCCGTCAGAATCTCATGAAAGATGGAGTGGATTGTGCACTAGATCAGTCAACTCTAGAAGAAAAATAATAACACTCGGATTGTTTATATAGGATCAGGTAAATCTTTCACAGTTAAATTAAGAACTCGCAAAACTCAACTGTGAAGTGTTAATGACTATTCTCACGTTATGAAGGCACAAGAAAGATTTTGTTTTTATATTAATATGAAACTAAAGGTTCTATTTCGAAAAAAAAAATATGATGAGGGCTTATTGCCCTTTGAAATGATGACTATCAACTTTAGGTAAAACTATCACTTGTTCATATCAAATATTGTTGTAAATGCTTGCCCTCAAAATCAATATCATGTCGATGGAAACATGTCAACATATTTCAGAAAACCAGGGAAATGGTAACCTTATTTCCTGCAAAATTTTCATATTTTATTTTGAGCCTAATCCCTCCGGGAGCTCTCAGACAACGCAGATGTATTGCAGCACAGCAAATCGCTGTTGTAATAAGACGTTTATTGAAATGTGTTTAAAGTGAAGACTGTTGCAAATTTTCGTTTAAGCTGCCTAATAATTGTTCTTTACCCAAGTATTTACTTTTTACTACACTTGATCTTCAACAACAGTAAGGATTAAAAATGTTATGTGTGCTATTTATAATTTCTAATTTGTAGATGTTCTGATCTTCCAAGGTAAAAATTGATGCGAAGGTCTGATATGGTAATAGTATAACTAATCTCCAGAAAAAAAAAATGTTCTGTCGAAAATTTTGTTCCCAGGGTTTTGTTCAACTGTGGTACGTATGTAAGCTACTTTACTCGGGAAGTAAATTACATTTTTTTTTCTTTCTTATTAACCATCATGATAACGTTTAGTTACTGCTGATTTGCTTTCAATGTGATAAAAGCATAATGGCATGTCAAACTCTCTCTAAATTTTAATAAGAAAGCGTAGACATCTATGTCATATTTTTAAGACTTGCAAATAATCGAATGATTTTTGTAATGCTGTTGTCTTTGAGAAACAGATGTACACACATTTTTTTCCCTATAAACCTTTTAGAAGATGTAAATCAGTCTCTGCATCTACATTTCTGTCATGTCTTTCTCAAAGTTATTCTACTGAGAGAATGTTTGCAACTCTGACAAGTCTGAGGTGTGTATGTGTGTGTGTGTGTTTTGTGTGTTTTTTGTACTTGCTTGGTTGTGTGTATGTGTGCGTGTGTGTGTGTGTGTATGTGTGAGTGGTCAAGTTACACCTAAAAATATTAACACCTGGATTCATGATTACCTGATAAATCATTGTTATTATTGTTGCTGTTCAAAGAATTGAGGCATATTATCATTAGAAGTTTTAACCTTACGGACACAATTCATGCAATCAACCAAACATTAACAACTTATAACGATAAACAGAGTACAAAATATCATTCTTTCTGTTAAAATCCTTTCATCTCAATGGAAATCGTTAAATAAATCAAAGAAAAGATAGAAATTAAAATAGGAGTCTCAATAGCAACACATTAAATTGCGTGTATGTGTCTTTGAAACGAAGTGCATGTCCAGATGTCTATACAATTTTTTCAATACCCATTTGATTTTATTTTTTTTTTGCCAGTTCTCATACAGTCATAATATTTGCCACTCATGCATTGTCATACTAAAAATTATACATATTTCAAGTTCATCTTAATTGTAGCACATGGCATAAGAAGTGTCATGAAATCCAATTTACAGACTTTACCCAAACTCGTACTTTAGTTGTCAATATTAATCCAAATCCATGTTTTTGTTAAAACAACATGAATGATAAACCAAATACAATGTATAATTTGTTCCCAATGAAAAATCTTACATCAAGGGATAAAAAGCATACACTTAAGGATAGTAAAAAAAAAATGGACATCTCAATAAACTATAAACTGTATATGCAAATAAAGAGAAAAAAAAATTTACAGTGATTGGTAGATAACAACTAATTACATTTTAGCACATACTCGGTAAGTTTTCAGAAAAAAAAATGAAAATGTTCACTTGCATCGATAATTTTGCAAGCTATTGTGTTTCACTATTCTTAATATATATGTAAAAACATATAACGGGACTTTTATTATCCAGTTAAGAAAATTGTCAAATAAATAAATGATAGAGGTTGTTGCCATTGAGTCGGGATACATCATTCTGCCTAATTACATTGATGAAAGGGTTAAGGCGCAGATATTTGTAAGTCAAGATACGTTCTTTTGGCATACTGAAGTGGCTTCGCGGGAGAATGCTTACGCGCCGTAAGTCAGGATACGTTTTTTTGCCTAAATGATATGTTGCCGCGTGAGGATTCTCGCACAACGTAAGTAAGGATACGCTCTTTTGGCAAACTAGAATTACTCATCAGCACAGTGCTGTGATTCGGTAAAATGCTGTATCTATTCTAAACATGGCAATTACTCTAAAACGGGAAGTCCTATTTTACTGAAATTTTATCGAGATATTCCTTATTAATGCCTAAGAAACTTGGCTGCTTCAAAAGTGTTTTACTCCTATGACGGAAAAATGGGAACCAATTGAATTTTCAAACTCGTTTTTCTCAGAACATGATATTCTGAGTTACGTTGTTTTGCCTTATTACGGCCGTAACACACTGCACCACGTCAGAAGAGGTGGAAAAAGTGATAAAAGAAACCAACCACAACCATATCATGGTAAACGGCGAATTTCGGAGAGCGTTTGGCGAATGGATAGAAGTGAGTTCTTGAAATGTTGCAACCTACATTGTTATCCCATCCCTAACTACCCTTTAGCGTCAGTAAAATAGCATCAGAGAGAAGAAAAATCTTTGCTAAATTGACCCAAATTTAAAATGAATTAGGTCAAAATATCACAAAGTATAACAAATCGTGACGAAGTTTGATGAAGTAAAGCGATAAACTGACAAGCTTGTATTGATTCAATAGAATTATTTCAATGATTACAATTTGTTTCTAATCCCACTTATTCAAATCCATTTTCTGTTACAAAACACCCTTCGTCAACAAGAAAGGGTGTTCCAACCGAATGCGGACATGCTACGAGTTACTGCAATCCTGAAGGTGGCGACAGATGGCTCCATCATTGACATTGTGAGTAAATATTCATATTAATCATTGTTTCGAAAGTTCAAATAAAAAATGTAGGTATTCAGTTATCATTTTGTTGAATAGCAGATGGGAGGTATGGAAAGAAACTTAAAGACGTCTGGAAGCAATACTAATTGGAATTAAACTTTGAAATTCACATATAAAAGACTTTACTCATGGATTAAAAATTCCCTTATATATGAATGCTTAACAACGAATAGTCTTCCTTCCAGCCGCCTTCAAATTTCATGTACAAAGTCTATGGGTTTTTCTACTTAGAATATTTTTCGACTTCTCCATAGGTAATGTACATAAAATTTTATAAACGCCTGGAGCGAAGACTAATTGGAGTGACAATTTCAAAGTCTAATATGCTGGACCTGACACCGGACTTAACATCTTTCTGAAGTATGAGTCCTTCAATACAATTAGTTCTCCTTCCAGACCCTTTCAAATATTTCTATGTACAAGCATACGGTAACTTGAAAGACGGCTGGAGCAAAGACTACTTCAAGTTAGATTTTGAAACTTATATATTTTGGACTTTGTTCTCAACTTAAGTTTTTTCTCAAGTATGAGTGCTTAACTTAGTTTAATCTTCCCTCCAGGCGCTTTCAAATATTGTATATATAGCACAAAGGACAATTTTCACAGACGCCTGGAGAGAAGACTAATTGGAGTTAAAATTTCAAATTCCAATATCTTTGACCTGCCACCGGTCTTAATATATTTGTCAAGTATGAGTCCTTCAATACCATTAGTTCTCCTTCCAGACCCTTTCAAGTATTTCTA
>NW_027273144.1:32500-37500 GCF_040938485.1 Diadema antillarum
GCCAAACGAACGTATGTCATCATACAGCGCTTTGCTGTATAAAATCAGGGCCATGCGCGCTACAGTCAGCACGGCAAAACAACGTATCAACATCGTGGCCATCACAACACACGCTACACTGCATAACTCTATGTGTATTAGACCTACGGCTACGTGCTGCAGATCCATTTCAGCCGCGGCAGTGAGTGTATGTAGTGCCGCCGCTGCTGCCGCGCCGCTTGCGACAACAGCTTTTGAAAAAGCAGAGTTACACCGACTAGTTGATTGCAGGCAAGCTTTGCTGCAGTGTGAACCATGAAGTCATTCTAATTGTTCTGTTTTGCAGTCATGGAATGGATATTCTCCTGACCAGTTAATGCTACCACAAAGAAAATCAGCGGTAACATCGGTAAGTTTTACGTTGTTTTGTCAGGCCTAAGTTTGATCTAGCCCGACCAGAAGCCGTGCGAAGTACGTCGATTGGGCTGTACAGACTGGACGACAGTACGCTTTGCTAGTAGGGTCCAGTACTTTCGGTAATAGTTTTCACTTAGATTTAAGAAATCGATGAGTAAAAAAAAATTAACAAAAAACTCAGCAAGCTATGAAAATAAAGAGCAAACTTACAGCTATGAGTATGACAGCCTTTCCTTTCGGTGAGCTTGGCAAAACGTGGCTCATTGGTATGGTTGTGGTTGTGGTTCTACTAATGTAATAAGGACTATGTAAATGTAGGATACTTGTACTACTACTAATTGTCTAGTAGATCAAGTAGTGACTCTCAAAAGAAATGTACCTATGCGCAAATAAATTAAGTGGACCCCAATATACTGTAATGATCATCGACTTGACGTCTTCTACCTCAAATTCAGTTTTGGTCTAAAAGTCTAAAAAAGTAACAGCTTTAAATAGTAAACAGTAGACTCGACTTCAAGCTAATGACAATAAAGCTTGATACTGATGAATTCCATTTAGTCTTCAGTGGCAACATGAACTGATGGAAGACGATATGTTCTAATAATGACATTAACATCATTACTTTGGCAAGAAAAGCAAGGACAACAAATAATGTTTGGTCTACATCTTTGGTTAAACACAAGTAGTCTTAGATCTTGTTTGTTATTTCTTGAAAGGATGAAGATTATGATTGTGGTGTTTTCATACATACAGGAATACTATCCACTTAAAATTAGCCTACAAAAATAAAGTCATATTTAATGGTACTCTGTACCTGCTAACTATGGAAGCCTGATTTATCTTTTCATTTTTTTTTTTGGGGGGGGGGGAGTATTCTTTGTGGAGTTTTAGGCAGCTGTACATATTCTTTAAAACATTTTTTTTTCATTTCGATACAAAAAATGCATTGTAGACATGGTAGATCCTATACATGTTATACGTTCCACCTCTCCCCATAAAAATGTTGAGGGCAAAAGCTCATAGAATTCAAATATCTATTCTTGAGTTAGGTGGTTTTAAATACTATGGAAAGTTCAAATATCCAGACCCAATCGTGTACTTTAGATGATATTAACATTCGTGTTGAAATACATATTTCCATGTCTCGCTTTTCAGTGTCCACACCAACCGCCAGCCTAGACCAGCACAGAAAAGGAATGCAGTGTATCAAGTACAATAAAAGGTACAAGTTGAATAATCACCTATTAATTCATACAACAAAAGTAGAAGAAGGGGGAAGAAATGAATCCCACCTTTGTCATTATCACTGGCGACACAAGCCGGCATTTGGAAGAATTATAAAAGAAAAAATAAAAGAAGGCAGAATCCATGATGATGACTCTTTGATAATTTGAGAATACCACATTTCACAGTTCATTCCTTAGCGATAAAAAAAAAATATTAAATGAAAACTGACGAGATAGTTACCATTCTCTCTCAAAAACAAACACACAGCCTTGTATATCCTCAAGGGGTATTTGTATGATGTTGAATGATAGATATTGTGAGTGTATTTCGATATTAAATACTCATTCTCATTTCCTTTGCTTTTTTTTTGGCAGTGGGAGGGGGTCTGTGAGAGAGGATTTGTTACACACAACCATGTCTAATGAAGAATTTAATCACATAATATAACTAAAGCAGAGTTGAAATTCACTAGTTGTCTTTTATGGAAAATACAGAGTGCCTTATTTTGTGTTAAATATTCTTTTCCGTTTCTTTTACATTTTCCTGCAGTGGTCTACCGAGCAGTTCGAAAGCAGAGAAAAGAGCAACTACACAAATTTCAGAACAGCTGTGCACGCCCGTCAGAATCTCATGAAAGATGGAGTGGATTGTGCACTAGATCAGTCAACTCTAGAAGAAAAATAATAACACTCGGATTGTTTATATAGGATCAGGTAAATCTTTCACAGTTAAATTAAGAACTCGCAAAACTCAACTGTGAAGTGTTAATGACTATTCTCACGTTATGAAGGCACAAGAAAGATTTTGTTTTTATATTAATATGAAACTAAAGGTTCTATTTCGAAAAAAAAAATATGATGAGGGCTTATTGCCCTTTGAAATGATGACTATCAACTTTAGGTAAAACTATCACTTGTTCATATCAAATATTGTTGTAAATGCTTGCCCTCAAAATCAATATCATGTCGATGGAAACATGTCAACATATTTCAGAAAACCAGGGAAATGGTAACCTTATTTCCTGCAAAATTTTCATATTTTATTTTGAGCCTAATCCCTCCGGGAGCTCTCAGACAACGCAGATGTATTGCAGCACAGCAAATCGCTGTTGTAATAAGACGTTTATTGAAATGTGTTTAAAGTGAAGACTGTTGCAAATTTTCGTTTAAGCTGCCTAATAATTGTTCTTTACCCAAGTATTTACTTTTTACTACACTTGATCTTCAACAACAGTAAGGATTAAAAATGTTATGTGTGCTATTTATAATTTCTAATTTGTAGATGTTCTGATCTTCCAAGGTAAAAATTGATGCGAAGGTCTGATATGGTAATAGTATAACTAATCTCCAGAAAAAAAAAATGTTCTGTCGAAAATTTTGTTCCCAGGGTTTTGTTCAACTGTGGTACGTATGTAAGCTACTTTACTCGGGAAGTAAATTACATTTTTTTTTCTTTCTTATTAACCATCATGATAACGTTTAGTTACTGCTGATTTGCTTTCAATGTGATAAAAGCATAATGGCATGTCAAACTCTCTCTAAATTTTAATAAGAAAGCGTAGACATCTATGTCATATTTTTAAGACTTGCAAATAATCGAATGATTTTTGTAATGCTGTTGTCTTTGAGAAACAGATGTACACACATTTTTTTCCCTATAAACCTTTTAGAAGATGTAAATCAGTCTCTGCATCTACATTTCTGTCATGTCTTTCTCAAAGTTATTCTACTGAGAGAATGTTTGCAACTCTGACAAGTCTGAGGTGTGTATGTGTGTGTGTGTGTTTTGTGTGTTTTTTGTACTTGCTTGGTTGTGTGTATGTGTGCGTGTGTGTGTGTGTGTATGTGTGAGTGGTCAAGTTACACCTAAAAATATTAACACCTGGATTCATGATTACCTGATAAATCATTGTTATTATTGTTGCTGTTCAAAGAATTGAGGCATATTATCATTAGAAGTTTTAACCTTACGGACACAATTCATGCAATCAACCAAACATTAACAACTTATAACGATAAACAGAGTACAAAATATCATTCTTTCTGTTAAAATCCTTTCATCTCAATGGAAATCGTTAAATAAATCAAAGAAAAGATAGAAATTAAAATAGGAGTCTCAATAGCAACACATTAAATTGCGTGTATGTGTCTTTGAAACGAAGTGCATGTCCAGATGTCTATACAATTTTTTCAATACCCATTTGATTTTATTTTTTTTTTGCCAGTTCTCATACAGTCATAATATTTGCCACTCATGCATTGTCATACTAAAAATTATACATATTTCAAGTTCATCTTAATTGTAGCACATGGCATAAGAAGTGTCATGAAATCCAATTTACAGACTTTACCCAAACTCGTACTTTAGTTGTCAATATTAATCCAAATCCATGTTTTTGTTAAAACAACATGAATGATAAACCAAATACAATGTATAATTTGTTCCCAATGAAAAATCTTACATCAAGGGATAAAAAGCATACACTTAAGGATAGTAAAAAAAAAATGGACATCTCAATAAACTATAAACTGTATATGCAAATAAAGAGAAAAAAAAATTTACAGTGATTGGTAGATAACAACTAATTACATTTTAGCACATACTCGGTAAGTTTTCAGAAAAAAAAATGAAAATGTTCACTTGCATCGATAATTTTGCAAGCTATTGTGTTTCACTATTCTTAATATATATGTAAAAACATATAACGGGACTTTTATTATCCAGTTAAGAAAATTGTCAAATAAATAAATGATAGAGGTTGTTGCCATTGAGTCGGGATACATCATTCTGCCTAATTACATTGATGAAAGGGTTAAGGCGCAGATATTTGTAAGTCAAGATACGTTCTTTTGGCATACTGAAGTGGCTTCGCGGGAGAATGCTTACGCGCCGTAAGTCAGGATACGTTTTTTTGCCTAAATGATATGTTGCCGCGTGAGGATTCTCGCACAACGTAAGTAAGGATACGCTCTTTTGGCAAACTAGAATTACTCATCAGCACAGTGCTGTGATTCGGTAAAATGCTGTATCTATTCTAAACATGGCAATTACTCTAAAACGGGAAGTCCTATTTTACTGAAATTTTATCGAGATATTCCTTATTAATGCCTAAGAAACTTGGCTGCTTCAAAAGTGTTTTACTCCTATGACGGAAAAATGGGAACCAATTGAATTTTCAAACTCGTTTTTCTCAGAACATGATATTCTGAGTTACGTTGTTTTGCCTTATTACGGCCGTAACACACTGCACCACGTCAGAAGAGGTGGAAAAAGTGATAAAAGAAACCAACCACAACCATATCATGGTAAACGGCGAATTTCGGAGAGCGTTTGGCGAATGGATAGAAGTGAGTTCTTGAAATGTTGCAACCTACATT
>NW_027273144.1:50000-52500 GCF_040938485.1 Diadema antillarum
CCCTAACCCTAACCCTAACCCTAACCCTAACCCTAACCCTAACCCTAACCCTAACCCTAACCCTAACCCTAACCCTAACCCTAACCCTAACCCTAACCCTAACCCTAACCCTAACCCTAACCCTAACCCTAACCCTAACCCTAACCCTAACCCTAACCCTAACCCTAACCCTAACCCTAACCCTAACCCTAACCCTAACCCTAACCCTAACCCTAACCCTAACCCTAACCCTAACCCTAACCCTAACCCTAACCCTAACCCTAACCCTAACCCTAACCCTAACCCTAACCCTAACCCTAACCCTAACCCTAACCCTAACCCTAACCCTAACCCTAACCCTAACCCTAACCCTAACCCTAACCCTAACCCTAACCCTAACCCTAACCCTAACCCTAACCCTAACCCTAACCCTAACCCTAACCCTAACCCTAACCCTAACCCTAACCCTAACCCTAACCCTAACCCTAACCCTAACCCTAACCCTAACCCTAACCCTAACCCTAACCCTAACCCTAACCCTAACCCTAACCCTAACCCTAACCCTAACCCTAACCCTAACCCTAACCCTAACCCTAACCCTAACCCTAACCCTAACCCTAACCCTAACCCTAACCCTAACCCTAACCCTAACCCTAACCCTAACCCTAACCCTAACCCTAACCCTAACCCTAACCCTAACCCTAACCCTAACCCTAACCCTAACCCTAACCCTAACCCTAACCCTAACCCTAACCCTAACCCTAACCCTAACCCTAACCCTAACCCTAACCCTAACCCTAACCCTAACCCTAACCCTAACCCTAACCCTAACCCTAACCCTAACCCTAACCCTAACCCTAACCCTAACCCTAACCCTAACCCTAACCCTAACCCTAACCCTAACCCTAACCCTAACCCTAACCCTAACCCTAACCCTAACCCTAACCCTAACCCTAACCCTAACCCTAACCCTAACCCTAACCCTAACCCTAACCCTAACCCTAACCCTAACCCTAACCCTAACCCTAACCCTAACCCTAACCCTAACCCTAACCCTAACCCTAACCCTAACCCTAACCCTAACCCTAACCCTAACCCTAACCCTAACCCTAACCCTAACCCTAACCCTAACCCTAACCCTAACCCTAACCCTAACCCTAACCCTAACCCTAACCCTAACCCTAACCCTAACCCTAACCCTAACCCTAACCCTAACCCTAACCCTAACCCTAACCCTAACCCTAACCCTAACCCTAACCCTAACCCTAACCCTAACCCTAACCCTAACCCTAACCCTAACCCTAACCCTAACCCTAACCCTAACCCTAACCCTAACCCTAACCCTAACCCTAACCCCTAACCCTAACCCTAACCCTAACCCTACCCTAACCCTAACCCTAACCCCCTAACCCTAACTCTAACCCTAACCCCTAACCCTAACCCTAACCCTAACCTAACTCTAACCCTAACCCTAACCCTAACCCTAACCCAACCCTAACACTACCCCTAACCCTAACCCTAATCCTAAGCCCTAAACCCTAAACCCTATCCCCTAACCCTAAAACTAACTCAACCCTAACCCTAGCCCTAACCCCTAACCCCTACCAGTAAAACTAACTCAACCCTAACCCTAAGCCTAACCTAGTTTCCTGCCTTAACATTTGGCGCTACATTCAAATCAAATCACAAGTCGTAACTGTCTGCCTACATAACCAATACATGCACGTACGGAAATTTTACAGTCAGACTCAGCACATGTACGGAAATTCCCCAGCCACAGTCAGCCAGTTTCCCGCTCTAACAGTTGGCGCGAAATTCGAATATTAACAGTTGGCGCTACATTCAAATTAAATCGCAATTCTTAGTTGTACTGCTCACATAGCCAATACATACATGTATGCAAATTCCCCAGCCAAACTCAGCACATATGATAGCCACAGTCAGCCAGTTTCCCGCCTTAACAGTTGGCGCGAAATTCAAATATTAACAGTTGGCGCTATATTAAAATTAAATCACAAGTCCTAGTTGTGCTTCTTACATGATAGCCAATACATAAAAGTAGGGAAATTCCCCAGCCAGACTCAGCACAAGTATGGCAATTCCCAGCCACAATCAGCCAGTCTAACCCTAAGTCTCGTCCTAATTGGAAGTAGTATAATTGGAATTCAAATTGTATTTCAGAGTATTTCAAACCACCATAGCGGGAATTTACATCAATCGATATCCCTGGGATATCGATAGTGCCATCCTGATTGGAAATCACAATGTTATGCGTGCCCAGTTTAAGCAGAAGTATTTTTGTGGGACAGCGATCATCATCAGGGCCTCCAACGAAGGTGTAATTACGAGCATTGCCTCCTTATCCAGGCAGGAAACGACGAGGGTCTGAACGCATTATGTCCTCACTAACTACCCTTTGGCTGCCTTCAATGGGCGAATCCAAAAGTTCCTGGTTGAGAAGCCGTGCACGGGTAATGTATAATGTACTTTTTTTTTAATGAAATTACGTATTTGGGGTGAA
>NW_027273144.1:57500-60522 GCF_040938485.1 Diadema antillarum
AAAAAACTTACGCAGTTCTGCCAGATTAATCGTCGCCAAATTTTTGCGATCGTAATCTGGCAGAACTGCGTATCTCTGGTCACGTGCCCGGGTTGATCAGCCAGAACTGCGTAAGTTTTTGGCCATGCGGGGGGTTTTTCAGGCAGAACTGCGTATCTCTAGGAGATACGCAGTTCTGCCTGATAAGCACGTGTTTCATCAGGCAGAACTACGTATCTCTTTTCGTCGTCAACCACGTGCTTATCAGCCAGAACTGCGTATCTCCTAGAGATACGCAGTTCTGGCTGATAAACACGTGGTTTATCAACCAGAACTACGTATCTCGGTCTATTTTCTGCGGGTTGTCTATCGTATTTTACCATCCACCCTCTTACTATTCAGCGGATGCAGTGTCAAAACAATGAATATTTTAGATCGAGTACAATGTTTTTGAAATATTTGTATTGTATAAAGTCATCATTATTGATTCACATTTAATTTCATTTTATCCATTCATTTGTATGTGGAAAATAACTTGCTTTCCCCAAATGTTGTCAGTCTGTTTCATGTTTCAGTATTATTTAGCGGCACAAGAAGTACTGCTACATCAAAAGCCTGGCTGCTGCTTGGGTTATTGTCGATCTCATGAAGCATTGCATTTGGATTAAGAATAATATTAGACTAGGTTCTAGATGTTAAGCTATATTGTTCATCAAGACTACAGGTACTACACTGTAGACCGTCTAGACCGTAGTCTATTCAGGCCTAACGATACACTAGACATCCAGAGACTAGTAGAGCGGTACGTAGGAATCTGCACACGATAGGCCTACTGATCTCATCATTATCCTAGTATTCCTACTCTATGCCCAAAGTAAGAGTAAGCCTAGACCCTTTTGGCTGAAGGCCTAAACTCTATTTAAACTAAAGAATACTAGGAGCTAGGCCTGACTAAAAGTTTATTTACAGCTTTATTAGAAAATAAAAAAAATAGACCCTAGTTCTCGTTTGTGTCGACTCCTACTTTAGGCCTTATTGTCACTACAGTACTAACGTTTCAGGGTAGTAGCGTTCTAACCGTTACTATCTACGCAGGCCTATTAAAAACGAACGAGAACTCTCGAACTCTGTCTACTCGATTGTCTAGGTCTATGTAACATCCAGACGTCTATTTTGAGGCGTCATTATAACAGACTAGTAGATCAATGAAAATTAGTTTCTAGATTTTCTAGTCTAGACTCTAGATCTAAACTCTATATCCAGGTAGGGGCTAAATCTCCAGCTAGACTGTTTATTGGGGATCTAGGCCTAGAAGGTACTAATGTTATAGTAGATCTAAGAACAACGTAAAGCCTAACCGGCCTATCTATAATGACTAACGGTAAGTCTATGGTAGCCTATAATGTCTAGTAGTAGTAATGTATAGTCTAGAACACAAATCTAAATCTAAGTTTCAGATCTATTTCTAGGGCTAAATGTTTATAATTTAGCGTTTAACCTGTAGATTCTAGATTCTTCATATTACAGACTTCGAGAATGTCTGGCCGAATCAAATCTAGACAAATAGAAAACTGAGTAAAGACAGAATAACCGGCGATTCAGCCTAAGTTAAGTAACGGTAGGCCCCAGTAGTCTAGTAGGCCCCTACTGCACAACTCTACTGAGAGTACCGGTACGGTACCTGCATTAAAAAGTAAACTGTAAAAGTGTTAGTATTGGTCAATTTCTGACGTCTGTAGGATTGGATCGAAAATGCCATCGTTATGGACGGTATCCCAGATATTCATTAAACTTCTCGAGATCAGTCCCATAGATCCAAGCCCACTAACCGCTTATTACAATGAAAAACAAAATAAGAAGCTATGGTCAATGGATTACAGATATTGTTGTTCGCGTGACCTACGCTACCGCACAGTACATTGATTTCACGTACATTAACAATGGACAAGTGCTGCAGCAGTATTAAGTAGGCCTAGGCCTCAAGTTGACTGGAGCGTGATGTCAGACAAGATGCAAACTATAACGTTTGTTAGATCTAGAAATGCTCTAGGCTTAAAAGACACTAGATTGTAGCAAAACTTATTAGTAAGGCATACCGCATATTGACCTGTTTTGAAGCCTGCCAGTCTATGAAGGGAAAGAAAGTGGCAATTTCCCCCAAGAGTAACGAGGATTATTGCTTTAGCGTGACTGTCGTCGTGTACAATACACGTAGCCGTACGACGTGTCTAGCTAGCTAGCTAGCTAGCTAGGCACTGCTAGCCTGAACGCGCAGCGCGTTCGTCACTACCAAGGTCGCGCACGCGCGTGTTAAGATATACCATGTCCGTGCGGGATGCAGGAACAACTTGGTCCAAGCGTTGTCGTAAGTCGACTTACGCAGTTCTGCCTGATAAACATCGGAAAATTCATTTCGAATCTCGACTTACGCAGTTCTGCCAGATTAATCGCCCTCTCTCCTTAGGAATTTTGCCAAAATCACTTTCTAAAAATAACTTTCTGTACCGATTCACAACTTATTTTTTGGCCCACTTGAAAGAGCATGAGAAAAAACACACAAAACACTCAAAACCTGAAAATCGACCAAAATCGACTTAGGGAGTTCTGCCAGATTACGGCCGAACCCTAAACCCTAAACCCTAAACCCTAAACCCTAACCCTAAACCCTAAACCCTAAACCCTAACCCTAACCCTAACCCTAACCCTAACCCTAACCCTAAACCCTAAACCCTAAACCCTAACCCTAACCCTAACCCTAAACCCTAACCCTAACCCTAACCCTAACCCTAAACCCTAAACCCTAAACCCTAAACCCTAAACCCTAACCCTAACCCTAAACCCTAACCCTAACCCTAACCCTAACCCTAAACCCTAAACCCTAAACCCTAACCCTAAACCCTAAACCCTAAACCCTAACCCTAACCCTAACCCTAACCCTAACCCTAAACCCTAACCCCTAACCCCTAACCCCTAACCCTAACCCTAACCCTAACCCTAACCCTAACCCTAAACCCTAAACCCTAACCCTAACCCTAACCCTAAC